>NC_051163.1:164409-188647 GCF_013339745.2 Dermacentor silvarum | reverse complement strand
CACTATTAACAAAGGTGCGACAACTTTACAGTGCACGCATCGTGGCACACATACAATGGCCACCACCAAACACGCTGAGGCGCCGCTGTGGGGGTGTTCGTACGTGTTTAAGAGCATAGCTCACCATGATGTGGCGTCAGTACGGTCTGAAGCCACATTCATCATAAACAACTTTCATGTAGGCAGCTATCGTGCAAAGTGTATTCTTTCAGAAAATATCGGTTGAGCGTTACGGTCCAGCGTACGTGTTCCCCACAGGCTGCGCACAAGATACTTTTTTTTTTCCTTGCATGGTATCGACATTGTATGGACTGTGCCATTGTGCAACGAGAACTGTACAAACACTACCAAAAATATTACACATCGATGGTGTGAAAGAACCTTAAAAGCACGATGTGCTAGCCTTGAAACACAATGTTATATACAATACGTTTTGCACCTAAAAGAGTGTCAGCGACCAGCACCTGATCAAGAGATGGTCCCAGACCGGTCGAAAGTCCATTTTGTCATGCATACCCTTCAAGAGAAGTGTTTACCCTAATGGGCTACATAGGGTAGGAATACGCGAATGTTGGACTGCAATGTAGAGCCCACTCTCTCATTGAAAGTACAGCTTAGTCAAATGATTTATCACCTAAGAACATCTCTAAACAGACTTTCATCCGGGCTATACCCTCTCCAAATTTTTTATCTGCGTTACCAGGAAGCTGGCATATCGCAGGCCAAAATCGAATTGATCGGCAACTAGAAGCACAGTGACGAGGCTCGCGCCCGTGGCTTCATTGTTAGATATATTGAAAAGGGGTGAAGGTGTTCTCGCTGCTGCCAATGAGGCTAAAAAAACGGAAGACCACGGCGTTGTCTCTTCCCTCCTTTTTATCCATCGAGACACTAAACTGTTTTTTTTTTTCTTTTTGTGTTTTTACTTTCTTGCTGGGTGTGTGCGTGCGTGCGTGCGTGCTGCGTGCGTGCGTGCGTGCCTTGCGTATGCGTGCCTGCTGCGTGCGTGGCGTGCGTGCGTGCGGCGTTGCGTGCGTGCGTGCGTGCATGCGTGTGCGTTGCGGTGCGTGCGTGCAGACCAGTGGGGGTATTCTTACGAGTCACTGATTCGCAGCAGCTGTACGAGCGAGGAGGTGACTGCCTGGAGCACCTGTCTCCTCCTTACTCGAGTGGCCGCATCCAATCAGCAGAGGCCGAAATGGACGGTCCACTAGGTGGACTCTTACTGAATACACCCCCAGGACAAATCGCGCAACATTCTGTCAGCAAAACCTCTGCTCGTTTCCTCTATTTTCGTGTTATTATCGTTTAGATGACAACCTAACCTTTCATGACATTTCCTCCGACTTGCGAATTCATACAAGACATATTTGCTTACGTCATAGCCTCCGAAATAAAGGGGGCGGGTCAGGCTTACAACACGCCAGCCGCTGCCGGAAGCCATGGTTACTTGAAAACAAAAATAAAAAAAAAAACAATTGTTGCAAGTAGGTGTTGTTCCAAGCTCGAAACAGGGCAATCATGTTGGCAATCATGAGCTTGTAGTGCGTAAAACCATAATCTACGATATTGCTTTCCTCTACATTGAGCTCTGGTTGGATTGATATGATGGGGAGACCACCTATCGGCTGGTCGGATGTTCGCTACGAAAAAAAGCAGGACTGAACAACGCGTGTAACGCCCACGTCATTCATCTATTACATGAGGTGACACTCGGTGCAGTCAGTCGTGATGCGCGCGCATCGCGACCTTCGCAGGTGCGTCATTTAAAATGCCGGCAGGGCCTCCGTCACTCGAGGAGCTCCCCGCTTGACGTGGTCGGCCCTGCCACCAGAAGCGCGCCACCGCTAGTCCGAGGAGAACGCCGATGACGTGGCCGAAGCTCGAGCTTTGGTGCGTTTGTAGATGCAAAAGCATCAACTCGAGCGCCACACCCGGCCAGAAAGGCATGTGCACGGGAAAGGAAGCCATCTCGTAGAGCGAACGCCCGCGCCCCCTGTGGTAGACGGCCTTCAGCGCCAACACTGCGCAGAACAAGGCGCACCCGCAGTCGTCACCGGGACGTCGGAACAGGGCCGGAAGCGGGTCTCGACGACGTAGAAGGTGTTTCCAGATGACGGCTGGCAAGCCGTCTCGGAGGACGGTAACGGCAAGAATTAGTCCGACAAGTAGGGCCAGAAACCTGCGGAAAGAATGCGATGTGCGCAACACTCTGCATGCGTCCTCTTTCTCTTTCGAGGCTCTGGACGAGAAGAATAAAGGATACCGAGGGTCTCAAATTTTTCTTAGTTACTAGTGCATGAAAACAATAGACTATCAAGTCAGGAAAGAAGTGGTGAAAAATGCAGCACCTTTACTGATACGTTTTTATTCTATTTAAATATAGAAATAAAGGTGAGGCTAGTTGCGCAAAAGATTGTGAATCATTCCAAGCTCTAGGAAGGTTTAGCGTGCCACTGGAGCTTCTAGAACGGTGTTTTCAGAATACGCGTGGTCAGCCTGTTGGTTGAGCATAGCACACGCGGCAACTTCTACTACGCAGCCGAAGCAGTTCACTGGCTGTTGTTAGGCTTCTCACGAGTCTGGCGTAAGGTGTCTCAGACACATGCTCCAGTGGTGTCTGCCTGTGCATGAAGGTTTCTTACGCTTCCATGATGATCAGCACCGCCACCGGTATTTCAGGCGTCGCGCCTCTATAGTACGCGAGATGAGAGGTAAAGGAAACCAGTAGCGTTTGTAGCGTACAGTGTATGGTCGCTCCCGCTCAGACCACTGTACACGCCACGGTGTGTTACACACGCAGCCTATCAGCAGAAGCGTTGTTTGCATGCACTATGCTCATGCCTGAAGTGGGAGCCAGCACGTCTCTAGCACGTCTCTAGCGACGTGTTAGAGAACGCCGAAAGCGAGTCCTTGGATCGAGGGCTACGACTTCGTAACCAAATTTCATGTCAATAAACTGTTTTCTCTCTTTCTCTCTCTCTTTCTCTGTCTCCATTTGAGCAAGATTCGTTTGCGAGGATAAGGCACTCATAATTTCGTTTCTAACTTATAATCTTGTCTGCCTTGCAATAAAGACAACAATCTTGGTTAGATTGTTTAGGTTCAGAGGATACATTCTACCAGCGGAACGATTCAACACGCAAACAGGATCAGAAGAAATGAAACAATCACTAGCAAAATAACGCTAGGGATTGTTCAATTCCTACTGTGCCTGTTGCCATCCTTAATCGTTCCCCTGGAAGAATTCGCGCCTTTCTTGGTATATCGTACTTGTCCGCCACCATTTAATCTATCGCCACCTTCTTTGTTGTGTCCATAAACCAAATTTACATAGCGTGCAGATTGTTGCTTTAGTCGATAAGACAACGCTATCTTGTAGTCCCCACCTGTAGTGGCCCAAGTCCCGTTCGAGCCTCTGGCCCACCGCCAACAACGATAGGAGGACGTACGCCAGGTGGCAAACATTCCCCACGTACACCAACGGGAGCACGAACGGTGAGTGCTCCAACGTCCACGTAGCCTGGTCCACCGCTGGAAGTATAGGGTACGGACCGGATGCGTGGGCAATGCAGGCGCAGGCGATGAACAGGCAAGTCACCGCCGTTCCAGGAACACCGCAGACGTGCAGGCGCCCGGGCCTACGTGGCATCCTGAGAAAAGGTTCATGTTACAGCCAGTTGTTGGCGCCCCACGCGAGAGCATCGACTAGTAAACCTGATCCGAGCGAGGCTCGGGCGTGTGCAAGTTGTTTTTCTATTCGTCAAACTACATGGTTGGTAATGTATCGGCTCACTGTACAAAGACGTTTAAAAGACTCTTGGCCGCTCCTTAGCACTAGTAAGTGCATTCCCTAGTTAGATTACATTCTTTAGCGTTATACGGTATGCCCTTTGTGAAACTATACTGTTGTGAATGTATTGGAACTTGATACAAATGTATTGGAACACGGTCCAAATGTATTAGAACACGCTCGCGCGTCTTCTTACAGGTGGAAGTAACGGCATCCACCGTAATTGATTCCATATGTAGAGTTCCAACATAGTATGCACTCACACTTTCAATTTAGTATATCTGCATGTGCATGCCAAAGTAAAGTGAGCTTGTCACACAAGGGGGTATGAAATCTCTAAGTAAAGCAGTGATGTTTCAACAGACACATATTACCATGCCATTCAAAACTCGTGCAGATCCCACGTACATAAGTTAGTGTGGGCATTAAAAAAATAAATACACATAATATTGCCCAGCCCGCACCAGATCCCACGTCCAGTAGGAATCGATGTTTTTGCGAAGCGTGTTGCAGTTACCTGGCTATCTAGCTTTGTTTGGGGTTCCGCAAAGTGATACCAGGTGAGCCAAAGTGTTTATGTAAATTAAGTAGTTGTGTGTGTGGGTCGGGAGCGTACGTGTCTTTGACCCCAGCAGCAAGGCGACGACCACGTTGAAGACGATCGAATGGCGGCAACGGCGCGATTTCTACGCCGGCCACTGGACGCGAGCTTACGACATGCAAATACTCGGTTTGTGCATAGTTAGCGGCCAAGCGTAGACCAGGGCAATACAGATTGTGATGTCATCAGCCAGAACGTGCTATAAAATCGTACGTATCCGAGATTGTCATGTGATGGATGTAAAACGAAGATGACATTGGTACCCCGGCGAAGAAATGTTGAAGCATAATTACCTTGGCTGATCATGAAGCCGGCACAATTTCTATTTATCGAGCTACGAGGAAAGTACTGACGTAAGTGGGCAGGTTCCTGGAATGCCCTTCTAAGCATGGAGATGTTCTAGGCACGGAGAGAAGGGTAGTGGTTTCGGCTAGTTGGTTTTCATGATGTTAAGTGGTGCAGCGCGAAGCCGGACAGAGGGACACAGAGCGCTCCTCCTCGTCTGTTCTGTGTCCTTCTGTCCTGCTTCGCGCTGTACCACTTAGCGCAACCAGACGCATATAGTAAACTCCGTATGCATCACGTGGTATGAACGCAGCTGCTTCTCAGGAACGCTAGTGTTAGTGCGCACAACCAAAACGCCACAGCAGAAGAAGGCAGAACGCTGATCATGGCTACGGGGCAGTGGTCATAGAGCGGCGCATGAAGGTACGCTCACTTGGCTTCGCCGGTTTTGCATCTCAAACATACCGCGGCTCTTTCGCGCCTCTGGCAACCTTCAAACCATCCAAGTACGGGCCGCACGTGCAGCGTCGATACCGTGAAACCACGGTGGTGGCAACGGTGACGATACAAACATGCCTCGAGTTTCCATATGATTACTATCGCAGCAGAACGAGAAAAAGCGCACCTGATGATGAATTTTCCCATCAAGCCTTCAGCCAGCAGCAAACCCACGAGAAGACCGCTAACCATCGGCACGAAGCTCTTCGGTGACGAAACGCACAGGATTAGCAGCTCGAGCAGCACACAGGTCAGCGGTCTCTCACTGACCACCAGTTTGCCGCCGAGGTGGATCGTCGAGCCGCAGAAGTGCTCGCGGTGAAGCAACTCCAGTGCCACAACGACACCCGCGAAGGTGTGCATGCACGTGGTTTCCAGGTGGGTCGTGCCGGCGAGTGTGCATAGCATTTTGAGGAGGGAGAGGTTCACCACGCCCACCAATATGACAACGATCGCGAGAACGCAGACAAAGTACTTCGTGCCCAGGGCAGCTTCGAGGATAAGACCCTTGAAGAAGAAGGACGCGACGTTGGCCGTGATGTGCACGATGTTGTCGTGGTGGAACGCCGCAGGCGCCACTCGCTCCCACAGCCCGTCGTGCAGTATGGCTGCGACGCTGGCGCATCGCTCGGGGTAGTGCTTGTTCAGGAAGTTCAAATGAGCTTGCACCTGAAGAAATATGACTATCAGCGTGGCCAATGGGAAGCGAGAGGCTGTGGTCAGCTCCTCGGGTTCGGTGAGCTCCGCCGACGGCTGGTACGCGGCAGTACCAACGGCAGTGTGCGGCAGCTCATGTTTCAGAGGCAGCGCCACGTTGATCTGTTCTTTGGCAGAGAAGGAATCGGCGGTGAAGTCGGAATGGCAAGTTATACCACGCGCGTCCTTTTTGTCGGGCATCTCATCTCCGAGTGCCGAGTCGATACTTCTGGCTGGCTTGTTCCTATGATGCACGGTGGACTGTGGATTCGAAGAAGGCTCACCTGCTGCTAGAGGCTGTCGCTCCGTGCTCATGACTTCGGAAGTCATGGACAGCATCTTCTCGCCTGGAAGGGTAGCTGTGGGTTGCTTGACGAGCACCTCGGGCTCAGCGTGATTTATTGCCGTTGGCCGCTCGCTGGTCGCGGTCAGCTGGGTCTGCACTTGCAGAAGGCAGCCTCGAAGACGAAGCCTGGACTGCTACCGGTGTAGCCGTGAAGGCCGGATGCGCCTGCGACTTCAGACTGACAGAAATGTGGCTCGCTGCGGCTGTATTCAGTGAGAAGTTGGCTGGCACCACCGGCCCGGCGGTCGTCGATGTTTCGTCTCGTCGCACGACTGGTGGTGGCAGGTTGGCAGGGGTTCGGGTGCGACTGATGGAAACATCTGGTTCGTGGGACGTCCCTGTCTCAGGTTCAGGATGCAACTGTGACGGTGCCGCAAGAGGCAACAAAGATAGCTCCGACATCTGTTGAATCGATGAGGAGGCGTCAGACGTCGATGTAAAAGAATTCACCGACATGCTGGGTGCACCACTGGCCAGAGCAACCAAACTTTGTCCTACCTGAGGCATTCTGATGTCCAACAGTGTCGCCGAGGAAGTTTCTGAGGCCCGGCGACGTGCGACAATAACATTTTGCGAACCGTTGCGGGATCCATCATTGGTTAAAGTACCAGTGTCGCCTCTGTTTCTGTCCCCAGCCATGTCGCTTTCGAGACTGTCCTGTCGTGGCATGGCTGACGTTCGCGTTAAGAGTAGGGTTGGATCTCCGACGTCCGCAGACAACGAGACCTAGAATTATATGACTCCGCTGCTACCGTTCCAGTTATCTGTCAGGGCTTCTCAGTGAGCTCGTGAGTGGGCTGCAACTTCACGTGTATTATAATTAATGATGGTGATGATCCTCATTTATGGCACGTACCTACGAAGGCGATTCTTGGCCACTTAGCACTTTGTGCAATAAACAACAAAACACGAGATGGGCCAAGAGTAAGGTGGCAGAAGGAAAGGTAAGAAAAACGATTAGCTATAAAAACGGAAAATGAACGTGCAGCTATAAAGTAAAAAAACAACCGTACACAATTGAGCAGTAAGACTAAGAGAACTAATATTACAGAAAGAGGTATTAAAAACGACATCAAAGGGCACATTAAACTTTTCAAACAACTTTTACCGTGTGCTGAAAAAAAAACTTATTTTTAACAATAAGCAACCATAGTAGACCTCACTGAAAATTATGACGCAGCCGACTTGTCTCCATGGTTTCAAATATTTCTCGTTGATTGACCTCCGGTTCAGATGAGGGCAAATTTTTGTTGATTACCGCTACTGCGACAAGCTCGCATTTAACACGGCTGATGGCCTCTAGCAATTTAAGGCGATGTCTTTTAGCTGGTGTGCTGTTCCTGCAATTTTGGAAACGCATCACCTACGCCGTTTTAAATGGTCGACCAGCCTTTGCTGTCTGCACGATGTGATCGTATTTTCGCCCATGCTTTAAAGCCACCTTCCTCGTCTGTCGGCCATTCTCCGTCTGTCAGCCTCCAGCTCAACAATTGTAAGTAACTTGTAGCCGTCGTCAGATAAAATTACTTGTCCACCTTTTCGATGCTACCGGTGTCCAACCCGACCCTGACAAAGTTCATGCTGTCCACGACTTTTCTGTTCCGCGTTCTTCTCAAGTGGTCCGCCCTTTTACACCGAAGGTGTTATAGGCTACCTTCAAGGAGATCGCGTCCGGCAAGAGACCGGAAGTAGATCAATAATTTCAGACGCTTCGCGCCACTTTGTGGCGCCGAATGAAAACGTTAGGTTGGCGGCGTTTTTAAACTTGGGGATCGTGAAAAACGTGTGCACCACACCCCACTTTTCACAGGCCCTTATGTTTGCTTCTTCATTACATGACGTAGCTCAACCTGGCGGCCACGTGAGCGCGTCAGCGCTAGTACGCGCGCTGTGATTGGCGTATCCATCTTTAATAAAAAAACGTCACAGTCTCTCCTATAACATCCAACTCCAGGCAGTCCAGAGGGCCCACGACATCGCAACGGGATTTCGCCTCCCGGTGCCATCGTGGGCGGAGCCACCGACTTGACCTGAAGGAGCCTTCGGCTCTCCCTGACCAGTTTCTCAGGACCAATAAAAGTTCTTGTCACTGTCACTGTCTCACCTATAACGTGTGTAGGTTCATTGTCTGTGCGTTAACGCACATCGCTCCGAAGCGTCGCGCCCCCTTGCGGCGGCGGTTGAAAGTTGCATCACTCCAAAGCGTAGCGCCCGCTTGTGGCGCCCAATGAAATCTCCGGGGTTTTCGTATAACGTGACGTAGGCTCTCCCCGGCGGCTACGCGCGTGTCACGCTAGTACGCGCGCCGCTATTAGGCAGCCGGACTCTAAAATAAAATAAAACGTAGTCTCTCTTCTACAATCGCGTATGTGCCTTTGCATGTGAAGTTTGCGTTTAGTGCCGTTGTGCAGAGCCACAGCTTCGCTGGCTTCCATCTTCAGAGTATAGTGGAAGGGCCCTGAATTTTTTTTTTCGAGCTCTGGTTTTCGAGCCAGCTGTGGAAGAAAACGACGACGAAGGCGTGAAAAGTGGCCCAAGCACGTTCGCGCGGTTGCGCCGCGGTATAGCGAAGCTCAACCCCGGCGGAACAACTTGCCGCCGGTGATAGCAGAACCTTCGCATTACGTGCGCAAAGCACTACGGTGGTGACTTTTCCAACGCCCTAAACCTGGGCTATTAAATGCGAAGCATTTCTTGGCGAACATTTGCTACTTTGACAGTATCTATTTGACAGTATCTACTTTGACAGTATCCCTTCTCAGAATGGATAGCAAGAGAAGGGAAGCGCAGTCGAGGTCGGCAGAAAACCAGATGTGATGATGAAGTTAGGAAATTTGCAGGCGCAAGTTGGAATACGCTAGCGCAGATCGCAGAGAGAGGCCTTCGTCCTGCAGAGGACATAAAATAGGATGATGATGATGACGATGATGATGATGATGATGATGATGATGATCTATCTATCTATCTAGCCGCCTACGTCTTCGTGCTCTCATGATCGTTTCGCTAACTTGGTATCTACCAAAATTGGCATACTATGACAAGAGTATATGACGAACATATATGATATGTCATGACATGCGTGTCATGTAGGTCATGAAACAGCCGCCTACGTCTTGGTCGTTTCGTTAACTTGGTAGCTACAAAATTCGCATAGTATGAGAGGAGTGATGACGAACATAAGTGATTGATCATGGCATAAATGTCATGGCATGCATGTCATGTAGGTCATCACAATGACTCAGCGAAAAAGATTCACACTGTAAAACCACTGAAAGGGGTTCGGACGTGGGTACTAAGTGAAGGAAACAATAAAGGATGCTGGTAGAAGCCAAAGTCATGACCATGACTGAGCAAAAACGCCAATGATTCATAGAAAAAAGATTAACACTCATAAACCACTGAAATGGGTTCAGACATGGGTACTAAGTGAAGGAAACACTAAAGGATGCTGGTAGAAGTCATATTCATGAGCATGAGTCAGCAAAAATGACAATGACTCAGTAAAAAAGATTAACACTCAAAAACCAGAGGAATGGGTTCGGACGTGGGCACTAACTGTAGGAAAAACTAAATGGTGATGGTAGAAATTATAGTCATCAGCATGACTCAGCAAAATGACAATGACTCAGCGAAAAAAGGATTAACACTAAAAACCACTGGAATGGGCTCTGACGTGGGTACTAAGTGAAGGAATCACTATAGGATGATGGTAGAAGTCATTGTCATCACCATGACTGAGCAAAAACGACAATGACTCAGAGAAAAAAGATTAACACTCAAAAACCACTGAAATGGCTTCAGACGTGGGTTGATGGCGAAAGGTTCAAAGGTCGAAGTCATAGTCGTGAACATGATTAAGGCTTAAATTTGGCCTTATGGTTTCTTAGGTGTAGCTGAATGGACGCCTGAGGACTCAAGACATGCATGTCATGTAGGTAACGAAAGAGCCACCTACGTCTTGGTGCTTCCATAATCGTTTCGTTAACTTGTTAGGCTCCCCG
This sequence comes from Dermacentor silvarum, assembly GCF_013339745.2. Lineage (NCBI taxonomy): Eukaryota > Metazoa > Arthropoda > Arachnida > Ixodida > Ixodidae > Dermacentor > Dermacentor silvarum. Next base: position 178,427 of record NC_051163.1, on the reverse strand, counting down.
CACACTGCTTCGCATAACATCGATTCCCACTGGGCAGGGGATCTGCCGGCGTTTTATGCGGGTGTGACCCTGGGAGCATTGGCATCATTAACTGTTCGCTTCTTATGGTTGAATATGAATATATATATATATATATATATATATATATATATATATATATATATACAGACTTCTGATATTAGGGTGCATCATTTTTTCATTTTGTTCATTTCCTGTTTCATTTATTCAAAACACATTTCCAGCATGCCTTCAACCAACGCAAATGTGTTTCGGTTATGTGGTTAAATAGTTCGTCAAGGCATTTTTGCGCAAACGTGCATATAAACCTGATTTCTAAAGGATAGGAGATTGAACTGATGGATAATAGCGTATAAAACACATGTATTGTTATTACGAACTGGTGTGAAGTCTACTTCCGCACACTTCACAAAGCATTTAGGGGAAGTTCGCCAATAACATGCATTTTATACAGCGCTCGCTGTCTACGGTACAGTGAAAGATCACCGAGTTTTAGCGTACTCGTAACCGATTCTGAAAACTCTCACAACAAAAAATAAGAAGCGAATACGTGTGAACAGAAACACCATGCAAGCTCCTATAGCTGTGCTCCATGCCTCAAAAAGAAAACAATACGCTAAATAAGTAATCGGGCATTATGCACGTGCCCACGCAAAGGCCTTCCCACGCAGTTTACACCGGTGACGACTCTGCAGGGCTACACACTTCGATAAGACGTGAACGATGGCGGTGTCGGCGAGTCGGCGTTGCTACAGTTATTCTTGCAAGAAAGTGTCGTCTTCCGCGAGGACCTCGGAATCTCGGTCAGCAGTTGGCTCGGGCACGCGGTAGGCATTTGGCCAGGTGGTCCGAGCGGCGCAGACCTGACACCACAGGTTAGCTGGTGCCTGTTCTTCTTCGTCCGAAACAATGCTATGGGTCGGAAGGCGCTGCCTCAATCTTCGAATGCGGCTCAAGAAGCCGCAGCCTTCGCGGTACTGAGCTACAATCAGGCCAGCGAGGACTCCCAAGACGTGGCTCGCTGTGGAGGAGCCCGGTATGAAGAAATGTAGGTGTGCCAGTTCTAGCAGGACGCCCACCCAGAAGGGCACCGGGATGGTGAACGACGCCACCTGGTAGCCCCGGGGCTCTCGACGCTTCTGGTGGTGGATGGTCTTCAGGGCCAGCATGGTGCCGACCAGACTGCAGCTGGAGGAGCCCGATGAAGACGGCACCGGAGCCGGGACGCCCTCTCGGAAGGCGACCGCGTACCTCCAGGCGATCCAAGAGAGGCCGTCTGGGAGCACTTGCCCGGCGAACAGCAACCCAGAAGCCACGCACAAAAAGCTGCGGCCAATATGTTGGCACAAAGCGCACCCCGAGGGGTGATTAAAGTGACACTAAAGAAAAACATCAAATAAATTTGCACTGTTGGTCTGAATAATCAAACTGATTTTATCTGCAACCTATCTTCCACAGTAAACACGGGTATAAGAAAATATTGTATCATCATCATCATCATCATCATCATCATCAGCCTATATTTTTATGTCCACTGCAGGACGAAGGCCTCTCCCTGCGATCTCCAATTACCCCTGTCTTGCGTTAGCGTATTCCAACTTGCGCCTGCAAATTTCCTAACTTCATCATCCCATCTGGTTTTCTGCCGACCTCGACTGCGCTTCCCTTTTCTTGGTATCCATTCAGTAACCCTAATGGTCCACCGGTTATCCATCCTACGCATTACATGGCCTGCCCAGCTCCATTTCTTCCGCTTAATGTCAACTAGAATATCGGCTATCCCCGTTTGTTCTCTGATCCACACCGCTCTCTTCCTGTCTCTTAACGTTAGTCCAAAGATTTTTCGTTCCATCGCTCTTTGTGCGGTCCTTAACTTGTTCTCGAGCTTCTTTGTTAACCTCCAAGTTTCTGCCCCATATGTTAGCACCGGTAGAATGCAATGATTGTACACTTTTCTTTTCAACGACAGTGGTAAGCTCCCAGTCAAGATTTGGTAATGCCTGCCATATGCACTCCAACCCAATTTTATTCTTCTGTAAATTTCCTTCTCGTGATCAAGGTCCCCTGTGAGTAATTGACCTAGATAAACGTACTCCTTTACAGACTCTAGAGGCTGACTGGCGATCCTGAATTCTTGTTCCCTTGCCAGGCTATTGAACATTATCTTTGTCTTCTGCATATTCATCTTCAACCCAATTCTTACACTTTCTAGATTAAGGTCCTCAATCATTTGTTGTAATTCGTCTCCATTTTTGCTGAATAGGACAATGTCATTGGCAAACCGAAGGTTGCTGAGATATTCGCTGTTGATCCTCACTCCTAAGCCTTCCCAGTCTAAGAGCTTGAATACTTCTTCTAAGCATGCAGTGAATAGCATTGGAGAGATTGTGTCTCCTTGCCTGACCCCTTTCTTGATAGGTAACTTTCTACTTTTCTTGTGGAGAACCAAGGTAGCTGTGGTTGTATTGTATATTGTATATCCCAAAGTAAATCTAGAATTCTCTCGCTAATATCAGTGTAAGAAATATAGCATCAGAGATATGCGATATAATGACGGCAGGTTCTCATAATGTGCGATTTAATTTAACGAGGTTTGACTGTGTATTTCATTGATTTGAATCAGGGTTACGTATGCATTTCTTAAGTGGAAGAGCAACGAATAATGTAAAAGTGAACGAAAGCATGACTACCCCTGGGGAATGTCACGCCAGAACCAGAACGCGGATAATGGTTTCACATAATTAGGCTGTTACTTTGCGATGCATTGTATTGCATAGTTTCGAGAACATTTACGGCGGATATATCGGCCGCGTATGACATGTATGGTATGCGTCAGTCATGCTGGTCTATTGGCCATAGATAAAGGAATAGTACCCAATAAAGTGAATCATAAGAAATAATGTCTGCTTGTAAGCTACCTTGGCCCAATAGAGATTGTTTCAAGTTTGCTCGCCTTTCCTTATACTAGCTTTTTAACAAGCGACTTACTCAATCGGGTCATATACATTTCTAACAAAAAAAAAACGTGGGCAGCTTGCACTATAGTGGTGCAAGGCTGAAGTAAACAGCGGAGCTGGTGATCGACCTAGCTTCTTGCAGGTATTACTAGGCTTGGCTAAGTTTTGCTAGGAAACGCCAAGTGCTGCTGCACAGTATTCCGAATCGGCTCGCCACCGACGCGCAGATCCTCGCTTGGCCGCGCGACGCGCTTCCAGATGAGCGGCTTCTTCGGGTGTCCGGATCTTCTTAGGTCGTCCCATGTCAAGGCTACATGTACTCGCCACAGAGTCAACGAGAGTTCTGCCACCGTCGCGGCGGCTCCAAGCTTTACCTCCCCGGTGACGTCACGGCCAAGCTGCACCTCCACACTTGCCGGGGTGTGGCTGGTCAAAACCTGCCGAGCACCGCCAGATGCGCCTGCTGCATTCACGGACACCGCGCGCGTTCGGCGCGAACGTGGGGAAACGCGAATGGCGTCAGCAGCAGCTCTACGCGTTGCAACTTGGTGCTGCTACAATTTCTTCCTCTCTCTCTCTCTCTGTTGCTCTCATTTTCTCTTTCTCTCTCCCGAGCATAGCGCTCGCCGCGCGCATGCTCTCCTTCACTCCCCTTAACGTCCCATGTCAAAGCAACATGTGCACGGGCACGGAGAGGAGGTGAAGCACACGCCGCTGCGCGAGGTGGTTGCTTGGCAACGCGCGGTGACGTCAACGTTCAGCTAGGTTTTTTGTACACGCTCCACGGACTGACGGTCTGCTTAAATAGCTCCGCTGTTAAAAACATATATCAGAAGAGAAAGTCAAGGCAATTCTATACACGATTTGAGATTCAGTTCATTGACGCATGACCTCCATAGAACAGTTCCAAATACGCCCTACATTTTCCAGCACGCCCAGACGCCAAATAGGACTTCGAACCCATATTGAATAAAAATGGTATGATTATCATAACCATCACACTGATATTAGACTTGTACATCACAGTCCAAGTATGCAAATATGTGGGTTTTATCGAAGGCAAAGATTTGATAATATTAAGTACATTGCCCATGGACGGAAATACGTACGTTGCCCGTCAAGGGGACAACGGATAAAAAATATACTTGTATGATTATTTTCCTGATCATAAATAAACAGCGTTGTCATTTAAATCCCCTTCGTATAACATGATTGTTCATTTTAATGCCTGTGCGCTCTAGATGAACAAAGCTGCAGATGATGGCACCACGCAGGCTTGACGCTTAATCAAATCAGGGAGCATTCATACGTACGCGTTTTAGCCCGTGTGTGAAAGAGGGCTCCCTGTCGAATCTAGTGATATCCAGAATCCCGTAAACAGGTTCTGTAATAAGGCCACCATGCAGGGCTTACCTGAAGTGACCAAGGTCGCGTTCGAGGTCCTGGCCCACCGCCAAAAGAGACAGGCCGACGTAGGCTACCTGGTAGAAGTCGTCCAGGTACAACGGCGAGAGAATGGACGGTTTCCAAACGGGGTACCTAAATGTCAATGTTGACTTGGCCGCGGTCGAAGTGTCAGCGTACGGCCCGCACAAGAAGGCGAAGCTTACAGCTGCGACGAAGCAATACGTGACTGGCACGTTTGGAACGACGCACAGGTAGATATTTTTCCGCGAGTTTGGAATTCTGAAAACACAAACCGACATAACAAATTCCGCACTGTGAATTCACCGTATATATTCATAGTTGAAAGACGCCACAACGATTTTGCGGCAGGCACCTGTTTTTTTATTATTTTTTATAATAAACGTTTGATTCTCTTATCTGGTAACCTTGTGGTTAACTTAAGTGAACCTCGTACACTGCGATTCCGATGAATCACCAGCTATACCACCAAAAATGTTTTTAAAAGACAACATTAAAAGCCCTTTATTATACCTCTTGGTGCACTGCACAGGTGAACTCCCCACACGATGCATGGCACGGGCACCTCGGGTAAAAACTCCCCAACCCTCCTATTTCTAGCGTTCGAGTCTGCCTACATCGGACTAGCTCATTCTTGGCAAGACCTGGCAACTAGCTAGACCAGATCCGAATTGCCAATGTAAATGTTCACCAGTGGAGTTGTGTAATCGGGGCTTTGTAGGAGAGCAGTACCAGCACTTTCGGTACGAATGAAGTTATGACCCTTCCGCCCGTCTATTTATCCATCCATTGGTCCGTCCGTCCGTCCATCCATCCCACTATTCAATTAACCATTGAACCGTTCATCTATTTTTAACAATATTGACGAAAAAAAAGGAAGGAAAGAGTGGAGAAGGAAAGGCAGGGAGGTTAACCAGTTCAGCACAACCGGTTTGCTATGTCTAACATTTAGAGAGGAGGGTCAAGGGCGTGGCAGTCATTGCTGTAATTCTAGCAAAACTAAGGAGATAAACTTGTATTGGTCGCGCAAAAAATATTTAGGTGCCTATATGTCACTGCTGACCACTCAGTTACAAGCTCTCGTCTCGAAGTAGAACAGCTCACCACAATAAGATCGATTATTCGTAACCAATGCCCACTAACAAATGAGCGAGATTTTATATATTACTGTTCGCACGTTAGTCCAACTGTTCGAACATCAAGTTGACGGTAAAGTTTATTTGTATCGGAAGGGTTCCCAAGGACGCTGTTGTTCCGCACACATGCTTCAGTACATCATTCACTACGTTTAATTCTCGCAGCTACACCTGAGTGGTGTGACCGTAAGAAAGAATGCTCCATGCCTGTGAATATTTCAGCAGACCAAGATCTCACCTGACTATAAGGCTTCCCAGCGTTGTTCCACACAAGAACCCTCCCGCCAGATATCCACTGAATATCGGCATCGAGTTCTTCTCGGAACACGAACCGATGACGAGAAGTTCCAACATAGAACACACGAGTGGCCTTATCCCGAACTCGCGGGCTCCATAGTAGATGGTCGAGTCGCTGAGGTACCTTCGAATAATCATGTCTAGGGCGACAATGACACCGGCAAACGTATGCATGCACATGGTGCATATGGAAGGCTCGCCGGTCAGCTCGCAGGAGATCAGGGCGTAGAAGGTGTTGACCAGCCCCACAAGAACGACAACAACGGCGAGGAGCGCGACGAAGTGCAGCGAACCAATCGCGGCTTCGAGTATAAGAGCCTTGAAGAAGAAGAAGAACATGCCGCAAACCAGGTGAGTGACGTCGGCATGGTGGAATGCCGCGAATACCACCCGCTCCCACTGGTCATCGAACAATATGGTGGCGACGCTTGCGCACCGTTCGGGATAGTGCTGGTGCAGGTAGTTCCAGTGAGCTTCCGCCTGCATGCACATCACTGCCAACGTAGCCCACGGGACGTGCGCTGCCGCGTGCGGGCCTTCGGCATACGCCTCACCCGGCAAGGCCGTGTGACGGGGGTTGCCCTGTTCGGGAGGCCGGTCGGCAGCATGTGATTCGGTGGGGAGAACAAACTCGGATCTCTCTGCCCACGACACATCTATTGCGGCTTCTGGCGTTTCAGCCAGCGGTGGCCGAGGAGAGTCGCACGTTGGGCCCAATGACCGCGGAATGAGCGTCCCACGTGATTCCAATATCGGCACAGCACGCTCGTTGAAATTCTTAGTCATGGACTTCACCTCATTGCCCTTAAAGGTCGTTGCGGAAAACGTCGCAGCGCTTCCGCATTGCGCCTTCCTCATTGCTGGAAATGGAGTCACTTCAGCAAGATGCGGTTGGTCAGTGTCGTTGATAAGGTCTGCGCCTTTAAGCAGCGACGCGGGCATGTGACTCTGGGTACTCGCGGTCGACGGTATATCGCAGGATGGAACTGGGGACCCCGTTCCAAATGGCCGTGTCTTCTGGTACTCCGAACTGAAAGATACTTGCTGTGCGCTTGGAGAACGTGTTCGGGAACTTGCGTAGGGCGGTTGCAAATTATACGTCGTTTTCAGTTGGTTTTGTCTTGCTGGTAAAATCTGGTGAGCCAGGGACCTGTGACCAACGGTTGGCGACACTGAAGCCTGGCGAGCTAACGGCACGACTAGCGAATGGCGTTTTGGTACTTCGGATTGGGCCGCAGCAACGGTTTCAGACGACTGTTCTCTCAGTAATGGCACGTCCCCTGTCAGTGCTCGAACATCTAGCCGGGCCCCAGACAATCCGCGGTCTTTGAACCTCAAATCTTTCTTGGCAATGGAAGCTTCACTGTTGGAACACACGACAAAGGCACCAACCTGGGTGCTTGGAAACGGCAGGGCATCGACGAGAGTGTCCTCAGTCTCGCCTCTGTATGGCGGACAGAAATCGCGATCTTTGAAGTCCATCGATGTTACCCTGGGTGGATCTTAAAGTTGGCGCCTCCAGTTTTGCTTAGGCAGGCTCACTTTGTGAAACACTCGGCTGGTCCACACAGATCTCGAGTAATTTCTGCCCGCGTACGTTGTGAAGCTGGTGGACTCCGCACTTCGTTTTCTTCTTCTTCGACCTAATACATTATTGCTGTTCTTTCCTGTTGCTTCCTCTACTCAAGTGGCACATACCCACCTTAGAGGATCGGGCACAAATTGGGTGCTTTGCACAAAATGAGTAAAAGAAGTTTAGAATATCAAAGCTGGAAGAATTTTTTTTTTCATTTTTATCTCCTGCTGTTGCTCAGTGCCTGGACTACTAGCGGGTGTCATGTTTCACTTATAATCAAACGATCAACGAACTTTGTTGAGTTTTTTTTTCTTTGGGTGGCAAGGGGGCGACATTCTGCTAGGCATATTAGGCATGTTAGGATGTTATACATATTAGGATGCTCAGGAAGGCTTAAGGATTATTAGTGACCTAGGCACTAACAAAAAGGTAATTAATAAATATTTCTTACTTAGTCTTTTCATATTAACTCAAGATGCGGCGAAGTACTTACAACTCGCCGTAGAGCTCGTATGCGAAGACGACAGGTGTTTCACGGTCATAGGTATTTTATAAAAATTATGTATTGTGTAAATTAAAAACCCTGCATACTGCTTGCAATGTTCTAATTTTTTTAGAATGAAAAAACAACTCCCATTATCTCCACATTCTAAACGCTGGTCTTACTGCGAGGCGTAAATGGCCAAATCATCAGACTTGTTGCTGAAGTTTGACGACACTAAAAATCGCAACTAACGATGTCTTCAAATAAGTTTGATTGCTTCTAACTTAAAATACCGCAGTTTTACCGGCCGGTAAAGCATTTATCGCGATAGCAAAGTATTAGACAACTACACAATCTAAGGTTCGCAATTCTATCGGCAATATCATCATCATCATCGTCATCATCATCAGCCTATACTTATGCCCACTGCAGGACCAAGGCCTCTCCCAGCGATTTCCAATTACCGCAGTCTTGCTCTAGGTGATTCCAACTTGTGCCTGCAAATTTCCTAATTTCATCTACCCACTTAGCTTTCTGCCATCCTCGACTGCGCTTCCCTTCTCTTGGTGTCCATTCTGTAACCCTAATGGTCCACCGGTTATCCATTCTACGCATTACATGTCCTGCCCAGCTCCATATAAATAGCAGCAAACATTTGCTTACTGAATAAATTAACAACCATGGTGTCACGCACGCACATGTAAACATAAACAGATCTCATTCGATCACCGCGAGTACTCGTTTCACAACCCTCGTGTGATGAAGAGCGGCAAATGCGGCGAGCGAATACCCCTTCGTGTTGCATCTCGCAGGGGAGACGCGAGTTAACCTGGCCCCCTTCTGCTGCCCTCATCGCGCGCGCTCAGCCAACTCCTCCCCAGTTTCCCTCTTCTTGCATGCGGGAGAAGGCAGCACTCATCAAGCCACCATCCTTCTCGCGTCACCCTCGCATGCCTTGTCTCATACCCTGAGTATACGGCTTGCGGGCACTGCAAGCCCGCAAGCCGACTGATACGGTCTTCACAGCACTGAAGTGCCTCCGGTCAAGCGACCTGTTTGGACGACTGTGACGCTCCTGAGTTCCTTTGTGAGTGTGTGTGTGTTTTTTTTCTTATGTTTTCTTTTATCTCCCTCTCTAAGTGTGTGCATTTTTCTTTATCTTTCTGTCTCCCCTTACCCCTTCCCCAGTGTAGGGTAGCAAACTGGATATTTACCTTCCGGTTAACCTCCCTGCCTTTCGCATCTCATTTATCTTTCTCTCTCTCCCTTGCGGGCACTTGGGCTTTATGCGGAATCTCACGGACTCTCACGATTTTATACGGATTCTGGGATAGGATTGCCATTGCAGTCTTGGAGATTCTTCCGGCCATGTACTTATGGCACGCCTCTTGAGGAAGTCAGTGATGACAGTCTCAGCTTTTGTCTGCGTGATGGCTAACGCAGTCGCTACCTCTTCCGCTTGGAGGGTGGTGGACTGTGTGAGAGTGAGGCTCGTTATGAGGGTAGGGGGGATGGCGGCCCCGGCGGTTTTGGTGCATGCGCGAGCGTAGTTCGCAGCGTCCGTATACACGGTGGTGCTAGTGTCTCCATATCGCAGAAGAGTCTGCTGCTGGGCCTGTTGGTGCATACTTGTAGAAACGATGGAACCCAGCCCTTAAGACGGAAGCACCAGGAGAGAAGTGGGCGGACACCCGCTCCGACTAGCAACAAGTTTAATGAAACAACCACACAGAAGTTCGCAGGGAGCCAGAGCGCGCATGCGTCGTACACACCACGTGAATATCAAAGAACACGGAATCACATCTGGTAACCACATTTTTCTAAATAAGCTATCTCTTTCTTTGACAGCGATAACGAGGGTACACTACCACATTGATTGCGACCATGTTTTCGAAGATGGTACCCTTCAATCAGTTCTCGTTCGTATCGTGTGTTTCCCCGGCCAATAATTTGTGTGTCTTCTAGAGCAGGTGACAGCCGCACACTCGACAATTAGTAGGCAGGTTTGCCCCTCCTCCTGACGTGACATACGTGTCATGTTCTTTTAAGGCGGGGCGTTGTATTAATGTCCGCTTCTTCTCTCCTCATTATTTCTCTCGCTCCAGAGGTTCTCCTAGAATACTAATCCTGATTCCTTCTTCTGTTGTTGTTGCGGCCTCAACACATCTATCCTGCGAGATCGTCGATCTGGTTTTTCTTTGTATTTTAGTGGGCGATTAGCATTTATTGAGCAGTACATGCGGTCTGAATATTGCAGGTTTGTTTTTGTCTAACCTCTTACACGGCACACTTGAATCCCTGGGTGCGTGCTATGGGGTATGTGCTGCCCTTCAATTAGGTTCTTTCATGCTAGCTTTCGCCACTGTTCACATGCCGCTCTTCAGTTCACTTATTTCAAGCCAACTTGCATCACAGGGTATGCATTACTGGTTATGTGCCGCCATTTACTGAACGTTTCACGCAAGCTTGGGACAATGAATGGTCCATGGTATGTGCCACTCTGTAATGGTGTTTTAAGTGCGAAGCACTTTAGGGGCCCCGTCTGCCGGCGTCTAATGTGATGTCATGCCGTCATGGTCACGCTAAAAAACAAGATCTGCCAAAAACTCGCGTCTCGTTCACTTGGTATATACCAAAATTGGCAGGGAAGGATACAAATGTATGACTAACATGACTGGTAGGTCATGACATCAATAACATCACATGCTCGTCAGTTGCGCCACGATTACCAAAAATTAAATCCGCGTGGTGCATACCCGCATCGGATATGCGGGTATAAGCCAGAGATATACGGTAATTTGCACAAACTCGTGAAAATCGCTTCCTGAACGCCAGCCTCGTACCAGCGCAGCGCAAGAGAGGACGCCACCACCATACAAGCGCTCGATTCCATTCCTCCTCACTTGTGCAAGAATAGCACAGGAATGACATATATTCACGTCAGTGTATCTGCATTACAGTTGGATTTGAACTACACAAGCGCAGAATTTGAGTCCAGCGCTTAATGTAGCTCCAATCCTGCTCCAATCCTGCGCTTGTGTAGTTAAAACCAACGGTGAGTTAACATAGGGGATATACCGGCGCATCACTGCTTCGCACTTCCCCAGGTTTCACGTTAGTGGAGCTATATTAGCGCTGGATTCGAACTACACAAGCATGGAATTTGAGCAGGATCGGAGCTGCATTAAGCACAGGATTTTATCAAGGCTTTACCTACACAAGCGCACAGTTTTTTGTTCGCCTCACAAAGACTTCACCAAAAAGAAGACAAACTCAAATAGTAGCCTCTGCCGACAAACTTTCCTGTACTTGTATACCTGCTCAGCAGTGAGTGGGCTTCACAAAATTCTCTATAATGACCACAAAGCAGCTGTTTTCCCAACAATACCCGGAGCCTTCATCGCTTTCTTCTTAGCACACGTAGTGGTCACTCTCGTCATTGTGACAATTCTCTACTCTGTTTCAGCAAGCTATAAGTTTTTTTCTTATGTTCTTAGAGATGCGTCTCAAGAACAGACATTGACCTCATCAAAGTGTTTTTATTCTGTGTGATCTGCTGTAAGCTGTCCACATTGATACTCCACAAAATTGTGCCAGTTTTGGGTGCACGGTGCTCTTGCAGTGCACGGTGCTCTTGCAGTGCACCAGATGTACAGCCGCCCTGGCCCTTTCGACCGGCTGATACGCAAGGCGTATAAGCAAGCGCTCGGACTCCCACCCGGAACGGCTACTTTTCGCCTCGAGGAGACAGAGGTGTAAAACAACGCACGGGAAATCATAGAGGCCCACCTGGTAAGCCAGAAGGAAAGACTACTACGCACAATAGCGGGATGCTGCGTCTTGGAACGTCTTGGATATTCCGTACGGAAGACCAGCGCACTGACCAAAATCCCAACACGAATACAAGAAACTATGTACGTCTCACCGATTCCCAGGAACATGCACCCAAACTTGCACATCGGACGGAGACAAGCCCGAGCGCAGGCGCTCGCGAGAAAGTATGGAAACCACCCCAATGTCTTGTACGTAGACGCGGCCAGCACCGCAAGAAGCACCGCATTCGTCACCAGCGTAGTCGACAATCACGGGACCGAAATAAATGCATCGTCGGTTTCCAGAGTGAGCGCTGCGGAGGCAGAGGAACTAGCGATAGTGTTAGCCATCACGACGAGACCGCAGTGGGATTGCGTCATAGTTCTGACGGACTCTCAGACGGCATGCAGAAATTACTCCAGGGCCAAAATTTCCAAGGCTGCACATCGCATTCTGAATGGAGCGCACCAGCTGCCACCATACATACAAATCCTGTGGACTCCGGGGCATCAGTCCTTACGCGGCAATCAGCAGGCACACGCCTACGCCCGAGCACATGCACACCGGGAGCCGCGAGATGACCGCGCCGAGCAGTTCCAACCAGAGCCCATACCATTAACCTACACTCACATCCTACAACACTATCGCCTTTCACGAAGAACACTACCCCCACCTCATAATTCTCTGACGCGAGAGAAGGCCGTAATATGGCGAAAACTCCAAACAAACACATATCCACATTTGAGTCTTTACCACGCCATACACCTTGCGCTGTATTCCTATAAATGTCCACACTGTGATCAATGTGCAACACTTTACCATATGGTATGGGCTTGCGCAAACACACCACAGCTAACACCCATAACACACCCCACCACACGGCAATGGGAGGCAGCGCTGTCCAGCTCCGACTCGACGGACCAGCTCAACCTGGTCAACCGAGCGAGAAGGGCAGCTAAGGTCGCTGGACTCCTGGACTGAGGGGACCACCCACTGCAGAGCGGGGGAGCTACCTACGCTCGCGTGCTCTTTTTATTAGAGTTTATTCTCTCTCTCTCTCTCCCTGGCCCTTTTAATTTCCGGCCAGAAATTACATACTGAATATTTAAGTTTATCCGATGGTGAGCAGAATCGAACCAGCGTCACATGTACTCAGTCAATCTCGTCCTATGATCTATTCAGACATTAGCCACGCATGGACGTGGCTTCTCCATGGCACCGCCAGAGGGCGCAGCGTGTCCGGTGCGAAGCACGAGGAAGGAACACGGCTGCACTGCACGCTTCATCCATGGCGCGTTTCGACGATGGTCATACTGTCCGCTCTACATTGCTTCAATGCTAATCGCTTTAACGTCAACAGTGTTCCTAAGATGATTTATGCCAGATTTTTTTCTTTGCGTATATGGGGACAAACATGAAGAAAAACGTGACCTGCTTCCTCTTATGGTGCTACATTCGTAAAGGTTGTTGCTCTCCACAGGGGAAGAAGGAACGGGAACAAAATTAACGATAAAAGATGATGGTTAGAACAGGAGAAAGGGCTGCATATGTGCAACTACGTAACTGAGTGGTTTATTTTAAAGTCTCGAGTCTGCTACGGCCATAACAGCCCCATAGCTCTTTAAGCGACCGTTTATTCCCACAATGCGACGAAAATAGTACCTCCCCATAATGCATTCCTTCTGATCTCGGCCTCAGTAAAACCAGCGTCTTCTTCTGGGACACATACTCAGGGCAGCCGCTAAAAACATTTTGCTGGCTCTCAAGCACATTGCAGTATTCAAAGTTTGGGCTCGCCGCAAGGCTGATGAAATGTGTGTAGGAGTGTCGAGCGAGTAAAGGCAACATCCAGGCGAATTCCATGAAGCATACTTGTGTGACTTCGCTTGACTTTTTCTGGGAAACAAACAGACCTGTCAATTTCCATTTCTCACAGGCGCCTACACAAATGCTGTGGCTAAGACTATTGAGCGACTGCACCACCTCGCATGAGCGAAGTCACCAATAAAACATCGAGTTTGCATCCGTTCGTGGGTCTACCTTGTTAGTAAAAAGCAGTGTAAAGCGATATACATTCAAAATATGGCTATACAGAAGACAATTATGAGCATATGGGCAAAAATACACTGCACCCGTGAAAGTACGTGACAGCACGCGTAACGCCTGACGATGTCTAAAGTTCGCAACAACAGGCACTTTCTTCCCAGTTATTTCGTAACAGAAAAACCGCGAGGTTAAAACAAATATGGCAACTTAAACGAACATCAAGCTGACGTTAAACGCACTTTATTGTTTACATGCATATGGTCGTA
>NC_051163.1:141909-159409 GCF_013339745.2 Dermacentor silvarum | reverse complement strand
CACCAGAATTTGATTACCTGGAATGAAAGCCAAGCGCATTTATGCTGCAATACGTTTTTTTAAGAAGGACAAAAGTTATTTTCCATCTTCAAATATTACGAAGCACCAAAGGTCGATTTCTTTCTTTTTTTTCAACTGCAAAGCTTCATATCTGAGGAACTTGGATACAGGCTTTTCTTTAGTAGCTTTCGTGCCTCTGTAGCTCGGGCGGATGACTAATTGCAGCGTGGAGGATTCTGGTGCTTATTGCTTACCCATTTTGTTATTTTTAACTTCAGAAAACCCGATGAGGGGAGAGAGAGGGAGGTATGGCAAACAAAAACAAACAACTTAAGTTGTTTTCGCTCACGGTGTAAATCAGTTGAAAGCAGTGCCTGTGTCGCTAACCTCAGCACCTTGTCTGTTTTCGGGCACCTGCTAATCGTGAGGCGCATGGCTTTTAAAGACTACGTTTTTCTTAGCCAGTTAGCCGCACTTTTTCGTATCGGGTATCTGGATTTCTAGCCTTCTTCATGGACTAATGCCGAAGATAACGCAGCGCAGAATATATGCCTATGGGTATGTGGGCTGATATGTGCTTCTTGGTATGCAAGTATGGGCTCCTGGAAGCACTGGCTGTGTGACTCTGGGTCAATATTAGCCATGGTGGTCCAGAGTTATATATATATATATATATATATATATATATATATATATATATATATATATATATATTAAAAGAAGTGTAGGCGCACGTAGACAACCAAACACATTTAATTCCGACGTTTAGGCCTGGGTCCGGCCTTCATCAAGAGTGCGATTTTAGGCACACCGTATGACCACAATACGTATATATTATGACGTCTCTGTTGGCACGACGTTTATTCGGCCCGAGTACTCGGGAGTGAACCAGCAAAGGCACACACCCGATGATGGTGATCACACATAACTGAAGATGAGGATCGAGCCCCGTAGGATGGTGATGATAATATACAGATGAAGAAGACGTGCGTAATAAACGCCCACAATATATATATATATATATATATATATATATATATATATAATACATTTCTGTGCTCACGAGGCTTTCGACGGTGGTGGTGGTAGTGGTGAATTGTAGCAACATGCGGGTTAAGCCTGGCGATCAAGGCCGGCAATTGCTCCGCCGGAGCGTCTCTTACAATATCGCTGAAGGTTTTCACCATATGTACATCAGACCAGTCTCTCTTAAGAATTCCATAAGGAGACGTGAAGTTTCTTTTCGGGCTATAACTGACCCTTCGGGAAATACAAGGTGTTGCAGGTACGCTTGCGGAAGGTTCTTTTTTTGCAGATTCTCCAGGGGAGCGTCCCTTTCTCCTTGGATTCTAGGGCACGACCGCAGAAAGTGTTCAATATCTCCTGTCTCGTCGCATGTCGTACAGTTCGGAGAATTGATTCGCCCCGTTTTAAATAACCAGGCCGGTGTACTAGCAGATCCTGTCTTGATACGATATGAAAGTGAGGCTTCCTCTCGATGAAATCTCTTGGTTACGCAGGGCATATGTGGTGGAACCCAAAGCGGCCCGAAGGGATTTCAATGTCCGATTTTTTCACTTGATTATTCTTTGAAGCCTTGACTTTGGGAGGATGATAGAGCGCTGCGTATGCAAGCGCATCAGCTTTTTCGTTGCCACTAATACCAATGTGGGAGGGAATCCACTGAAACTTTACCGTGAAGCCTTTGTTGTTGAGTTCTTTCACGAGGGCTAGTGATTTGCGTGAAAACTCTATGGATGGCAGACCACGGTATAGTTGTTGTAACGCGGCCTTTGAGTCCTTAAGGACTACCACATTCTGCGAAGGCAGAGTCGTTAGTCTGCGCAGAGCAGAAGCTATTGCTACGCCTTCCACAACTGTCAACGAGGCCATACAGTCCAGACGGCCAGACCATGTATATCTCAGACAGGGAATATAGAATGCATCTGCACAGCGGTCTTCGTCTATTTTGACAGAGCCATTTGTGTATACTTGTAGGTGATTCGGGTAAGTCGTGTGCAAATGTTCCAGGACTAGTTACTTGGATTCTGCAGATGGAATGCAGCTCTTTGACTCCAATCGTGGTATACTTAAGTCGCATGTGATGTCCTCGAATGCCAGGGCGGTGCTATCTTTTCCCTCAGTCTCGAGCAGCGCAATCCTAAGACGTGAAGTGTGTTCAGTGCTGCATAAAAATGTGAGCGCGGCCTGTAACTAATACGTCTTAACAGGGCTTTGCCGGGCGTAGACTCACTCAATCGTAGTAACTGGATCATGAGAGTCTGGGAAGCCTGAAGTCGCAGAGGGCGTGACTCAGCTTCGTAGAGCACTTTCTTGTTCGACGCTGGCTGAGGGACTCCAAGGCTCTAATAATACAAGTGTTTTGCAGGTACGAATTGGGTACTTGTGCTGAGATTGCAGTCCCTGAGATTGACTTGAAACTGAGAAGGGCGTTCACTTGTTCTTCTGTTTGTACATCTAGAAGCAGCGCCCCTTGAGCAGTAAATCGTCTCCTAACCGGCGATGCGCCAAGAATTTCCGCAATTTCCGTAGACAGAGCAACGGGATTCACTTTCTTCAGGTCGGCTCCTTCTGTGACAGGTGTAATAATCACTTGGATTCCGACGGTCCTCTCCTTGCGGTGACGGACAAGCCGGAAGCCTTCATCGTCCAGATCTGTGATGTCAGCTATGTCGCATTCGTCAATAAGCGTAGACTCGTCTTCTGTTTCTGTAGCCTCATATCGCTTACTTTCACGGTTGCTCTCAGGGTCAGTCGGTTGCCTCTGTGCCGGTGTCAGGTCAGGCGTAGTCATGACAGAGCTCCCGCTGCTACCAGATCGGGCTCTTCTGCAGGCTCCTATCGAAGCGGTGCGACGGTATTAGGGCGAGGGTAATAGGGTATTATTGATTTAATTATATATATATATATATATATATATATATATATATATATATGTATGTATATATATATATATATATATATAACCTACGGACTCATTTTCCCTCACTACGGCGTGCCTCATGATCAGGTCGTATTTTTGGCATATTCAACGCCACGCATTGTTTGAAATTATTCACACGTCATCATACTTCAAAATACCGAAGACACTGAAGATACTGCAATGAAAAAAAATTCTGGAAATTCGAAGGTTCCCTCACTCCCAGTATGCGAGAGGGTGACGGGATTGAGTTACTGCGCACAGTGACACCACCCCATCCCCACTCCCAACTCGCTGAAGAAGACAATGTCCTTGAACGACTTCTACTGGAAGTTGAATCACCTTCCTACATTTTTAACCCCTTTGATGAAGTTTCCTTCACCTTTTGGGTTTCGGTAGAACTGGTCCAGCATTACTTAGTAGCCCACTTGACGAACTATGTGGCCCTTATTGGTCGCCTCAATTGGTACACCAAAAAAGAAAAAGAAGAACAGATGCTTCCAACACCTATCTTTTCACAATACCAAGACTTATCGTTTTGCCCCTGCGTCGGGCATCGTGCATCTTTCTGTCCACTCGCAGAGTGTGATTTTACCCATACTCCCATAGTCCCCGAGATGAGCGTTCGCAGTGCCACATGAGTGCCCTGGTGTTTAGAAGGAATACTAACAAAATATGGCGGCACGCAATGCCATAAGGCGACACCATCTTGTTTAGGACTCAAGGAAGACGGAGCAGGTTCCAAATTCAAATAATTTGTTGTCATCTTTCAGTGAACACTTGTTCCCCTTTTAGAGTTCCGCTCTATACCGGCATAGAGACACTGAAACGAGTTAGCAAGGCTGTCAATAATTTCTAGATTATTTTTTTACGACATAAAAATCATACAGCACAACCTGTGTACACCCTTGCAAGCATTTCAAAGGTTCCTTGTAAAAATTGTTTTACATTGATACTGGAAAAAAATGAATGCCTATTACAGAGAGCAAAAACACGTGTTCTGCAACGATACGTTGTTCGTGTTTTGCAGCGTTCCTAATATGTCTAAACTTCAGGAAGCCTTTCATACTGTGCATCAAAGTATAACAGGCATCTTCCTGGCGTACAGGCGATGTTACCAGCCCACATACACAAGCTGGAATTCCACTAAGCCGAGACTGGACTCTAGTAGAACATTTCCTAAATAAAATGTTCTTGCACCCTGGCTACATCCGTCGATGTCGCAGAAATCTATTCGTAGGCTACTGCAGTTTTTAAGAAACACTGGCCTCAGTGACCGACTGTAGTGCGGCTGTGCGTCCTATTGTTTGCGCACAGTATTCGTTCTCTCCCTCTTTTTCTCTTTCTATACCCCATTTCTCTTATCCCCAGAGTAGGGTAGTTAACCGGACTCTCGCTGAACTCCCTCCTTTTATCTCCTTAGCTTGCTTCTCTCTCTCTCTCTTTCTCTCTCAGTACTGCGGCTTCTGAGTACGTTCGTCGCAAGTTCGTCCTGCAGCTCTCGCAGCCAATCACAGAGCTAGTGGATTTTGATTCCTTTACATTTTCTTCCCGCCAAATTGTCCTTGAAATACGGGCATATGAAGTTCTTTATAGGCCCTCCTACTTCATTGCATAGTTTCATCACTTACAAAAAAGGACGTGCACGTTCGGGTAATTAGTGCGCGGCCACACTAGCAGCAGGCGAGTGAAGTTTTAACTTTCGTGTCCTTCTAACTACGCTTTATGATGATTATCACAGGACTCGCTCGACGCAATCCCAGTGGTTCGAGGCGTACTATATTTATTGAGAAAATATATAGTCGTGCAAAATTAAAGCCCAACGCTTGACAAATTCTTCTTCTTCTTTCTGTTGTTTTACGTGCCAAAACCAGTTCTGATTATGAGCACGCGGTAGCGGAGGGCGTGCTCATAATCGAAACATCGATAGACGCACATAAAACTGATGTCACTCGATTTGCTACGTCTCACTGGGAGCAACCAGACGTAATGGCTCCTATTTGCTCTTATGTTTCAATTCATCTGAGATGCACGGCGAGGCTCACGTTATTTTGAGCGTCCCGTAATTGCGACGGATTTAAAACACGCTTCTCACTGACCAAGCTGACGTCGAAGCAAACATTATAACCAGAAAAATAAACACGGGTTCCCATTTAGCTTATATACGCCTAAGCTGCGTCAGGCAATCCAGCCTCCTGCGTAATAAATAGTATTCGAACTGGTTAGACTTCTACTTCTGAATAAAATAGTCCTGTGCTTCGCCTCAAACTGCAACAACCTAACAGTTCTCTTATGCACATTAAGTGGCGAACCAAAAACAAATAGGATATCGTACCTTTCGTTCTTTATTATTTGAAAAATCTTTCTTGACCCGCCATGGTTGCTTAGTGGCTATGGTGTTGGGCTGCTAAGCACGAAGTCACGGGATGAAGTCCCTGCCGCGGCGGCAGCATTTCGATGGGGGCGAAATCCAAGAACACCTATTTACTTAGATTTGAAGGCACGGTAAAGAACCCCAGGTGGTCTCAATTAAACGGCGTGCCTCATAATCAGGTCGTGGTTTGGACGAGTAAAACCCCATATTTAATTTTTTTGTAACTTTCTTGGCTTTTGGCATTAATGGTAGCAGCCATATCGAAAGGCTCCTACTTGCATTTTAACTTGAATTCCTTTAAAATAAATGGCTAGGCACAAAAGCCTTGGTAATTTCAACCAGACAAGCCTCCCCACTTTTTCTTATGCCCTATTGTTTTTTGTTGTTTTTTTCTACTCGTGAATGATGTCCTCCGACAATAGTGGATATGTATTTCAATAAAAATATTTTACCACCAGCAGTTCGGCGACGGTCACCGCTCGCAAAAGTAGACGCAGAGCCATTGCAAAGCCGGCAGTAGTAACCATTTCGAATAAGAGTTTAGACTTCGATATTTTGAATATTTACACGTCTCGAATATTTGGATTACACTTATGCGTATTTCGAATTAATGGTTTAACAGTTTGCTGCATTTTAAGCACCAGACAGCCCCGCATATCGATGGAGGGGAAATGCGAAAACGCCCCTGTGCTTGCGTTGCAGTGCTCTTTATAAAGAACCCCAGGTGGTCAAAATTAATCCGGAGCCCTCCACTACGGTGTGCTCATAATCAGAACTGGTCTTGGCACGTAAAACAACAGAAAGAAGAGGAATAATTTGTCAAGCGTTGGGCTTTCATTTTGCACGACTACATATTTTCTCAATGAATATAGTACGCCTCGAACTGCTTGTATCGCGTCGAGCAAGTCCTGTGGTAATCATCATAAAGTGTACTTAGCAGGACACGAAAATTTCGAACCTCACTGGCCTGCCGCTAGTGTGGCCGTTCACTCATAACGCGAACGTGCACGTCCTTTTTTCTAAGTAATGAAACTATGCAATGAAGTAGGAGGACCTATAAAGAACATCATATGACCGTATTTCAAGGACAATTTGGCGGGAAGAAAATATAAAGGAATGAAAATATACCCCAGATAACCCTCCGAGCCACGATAATAATAAAAGACGCTCCTCCCCCCCCCCCCCCCCCTCCCCACCTCCCAACCTTGTGCGACGCACTCAAGACAGCAAGAAATTCACAGCTAAATGTCATTGCAATGAGCAATAAATGTTATCAAGCCAGAAAGGGCAGCAGCTGGCGTTGTTTATGATGACGTCCGAGATTTCGTTCCGGTATTTCTTGTCCTGCCCATGATATGCTCGTCTCACAGCTGTTCGATTCTTGATCGATGCACTGTATTTTCGTGGTCGCACATTTGCGCTCGATTCCTGGAACCCACCCTATTTTAGTTTGGCGCTTTTGTGTCATTGCTACGAAAGCGTTGCATTACACGACGTGCCCCAGCATACGTGAAAGCAAACACAATTTTCACGAATCTATAATTCGAACAATTTTTACCTGGACAATGTCGCTGGCATTCTTCTTTATCCAAGAAGTTGTTTTTATTGCCGGAGCACCCGCCATAAATAAATTTCTGGCATTCTTCAGCGGTGTGATTGAAGAACCACCTGGGATATGCGGCCCTGCACGCTCCGACTGCCGGTTCGAGCAAGCAGTAACTGCTTGCCTCAGATTTTTCGAATATGAGGAAACCAGAAATACCTGAAATAATGTCAAGGCATGAGAAGTCTGCATTATATTGGTTTTACACTGACAAAACTATTTGTTCTAAAATAATACGTCCATGCCTAGCAAAAGTGACGCTTTGGAATTCCAGATTAATGAAGTTTGACAGCGCGAACTTGGACAAAGGATGGCGAAAGATGCGACAGACGAAGACAAGCGCTGACTTCCCACAAAATTTTACTTCGCGAAAAAAAACAAAAAAAAAATCACAGCATATCCACGGGGTGAATGATGATGAGTGGGCGAAGCTCCGGAGGGAATCATCGGATCTCCCGCTTAAGGGGACGCTAGCACAAACGCGTCAGAAACGTGCAGTACTCTCTAGTAAGGGGGAGCGGCCACAGCATCTTACGCAGCCATTTACACATGCCGGAACGTGCACCGCGTTTGCCGACGCCATCACATGACTGCTGAGAGAGTATACCCCCCCGTATTCATAAACGCTCCTCGACTTGAACTTGACTTGCCACCGCCTTGGGCAGCGCGTTCGAAACGCGTTGAAGGTAAGGCGGAGAGGCCACAGCGTCTTACACCAGCTTCTTACACGGGCCGTAACGCGCTAGCACAAACGCGTTAAAAACGCGCTAGAAACGCGGCCTTTCGTTAATGTTGGGTATTTATTGCCATCGTGGTGCTTGTTTCTATGTGTGCTTCGTGGCGTAGTGGCAATAAAGAAAAAAAAAAAGCTTCGTGGCGTAGTGGGCTAACGCCGCGCGCTCGGAAGCGAGGGGTCCCTGGTTCGATTCCGCGCTACGGACACAACTTCAGAATTTTTTTTCTCATTTTTCTCAGACTGGTTACACACTACTACTACGACGAGGGACGAACGGGTGCCGCCTTAAGGAGCTTCGCCCCTAATATATATACGGGGTGCACATACGCGGTTTTACACTGACGCTGGCTCATATCAATGACAAACTAAGCGAAACATAAGTGCCCGACACCAGTCATTGTCGTGGAGCGGGCGCATCGTTTCTTGCGCATCCCAAATATGATAGCTCCTTGGTCGATAGGACTATTGAAGGCTTCCTAACTGCATTGATCTCTTCAATTGCCGCTGCTTCTATTATGAGTCTGATGTGGTCATGTGTGTTCCTAGCAATAATTGTAGTGTGATAGAAGAGAGGCTTACAACCACACTCAGAACAATGTTGTGCCAAGAAGCCATCCCTGCCCTTCTTAGCTTATTTTAAGCTTCTCTTGAAGGCCACGTTTAGACATCTTCTGGTCTGGCCCACGTAGTCTGCCCACATGAGAGAGGGATATTATACACTGCGGCTTTTTTTGCGTTTTTTAACGAGTGGGCTTCTATGCTTGATGTTACAGTCTTGTTTCTTTTTTTTTTCCTTATTTACAGGACAGTCTACATAACTTTGACAATTTATTGGGAGCGGGAAAGACAACTGTGAAACCCGATCACTGGCCAATCTTCTTTAATCTATCTGAACCACTGTGAACGTGCGGCACCACAGCAATTTTCCGTCTTTGTGATTCCTGTACTTGAGTGGTGGTTTCGCGAGCTCCCTGCACGAGCTTTTTTTTTCTTAAACACCGTTTCAGCTACCGATATCAACAGTGATTTAGAGTAACACGCGTCCTGAAGTTTGGACACTTGCCCGTTAAAGAGGTTCTGAATTGTATGACTGCAAGACTTGCTTAAAGCATTCCAAAAAGCACGTGTTCGCGATAGCCCTTTTGATCAGTATACTATGGGATGACCCCAAAGATAATAGCTGCTTTTTGGCTCGGGGTGCACAGCACCAGCACACATTACTGGCTGAGAGTGTTAGCTTGAGATCTAGAAACTGGATAGCACCTTCTTCAGGAAGCCCATGGGGGAGCGTAAAGGGTGAAGGCATTCGTTAAAACACTATTTGTGTTCATGTGCATTGCTTTGTTTTGCTTTGCTTTGCTTTGCTTGCTGATACTGCTGCTCATCATTGTGGCTATTCATTTGATGCTGTTCATTTTTGGCTGCAAGCATTACAAGAAAGCAAGGTCTTTCGCTTATGCTATCGAAACGCCGCATGTCATACGTCACGTCGAACACGGTAGCGCCTTCACGAAAATGGTCGTCTGTAGCGGTACATTTCACTTCGAAGTAAAACTTTACATATGCTGAAAGTTCAATTCACCATAAGCCTAATGTTAGCGGTCAATTCCATACCACCACTGCACAGAAATGGTAAAAATAAGTCCCGTACACAAATCTGTGCACCATGACTGAAGGGGCTATAGGAGCGGCTCTAATAAATATAACGTACAGGACTGGGCCAATGTTGAACAGCCTAGCAAGAGAACATAGATTTGTGATTTGTAGACGGTCTCTGGAAGCTACGCAAGAGAACGTTTATCTTAGTTAAATAGTGACTGTGGGCCTGCACCATGAAAAAAAGAACGCTTGCACAAGAATAAAAACAAGTAAACCGCATATTGCAACTACGAAGTCATGGTATTTAACAGCACTTTATGGTTATCATTGAAAATAGAAGGATAGATTCATTACATTCCGGAAGGTTATCAAACAAGC
This sequence comes from Dermacentor silvarum, assembly GCF_013339745.2. Lineage (NCBI taxonomy): Eukaryota > Metazoa > Arthropoda > Arachnida > Ixodida > Ixodidae > Dermacentor > Dermacentor silvarum. The sequence goes on along the minus strand of NC_051163.1, from coordinate 149,778 downwards.
TTCAGAAGAAGCTAGAAAACGTGCAATGAGTGAAGGAGCAAGATGCTTTTCTGAAGAAAAATGTCACGATCAACAAGAGAAAAAATGTCGTTTATCACTCCTGTATGTACCAACTTCATAACCGCTGTGCTAACATAAGACAGTAAGTGCCAAGAGCAACAAACTTACTCAACGGCACCGCCAATGGCAATTATGCGCCATGGTTGATTAGGCAAGCACCAGTGATATTGATGGCGTGTTACTACAATGCTGTAAGCGCATTCCACAATTATTAGAACTACTGTAGAAAGCTACTAGCCCGGAGTTCGCGATGCCGATGGTATTCCCAATTAGTCTTTGAAAGCAGCCGACGAGCAATCACGGTAGCCAAGAGGAATATTGCGGGCCATCTGACCAATCAAAAGCAAACTTATGGATAAAGTGCGTAGTGAACCAAGATTTAGTTTCCAACAGCGCTGTCATCTATGCCAGAAGGCACTAATAGTGTGAATTCTTTGATGGGAAGTCAATATTCATCGAGTATAGACAAACGTTCTCAGATTATTTAGCCTAAATAAAGATCATGCATTTCATTAGTGCATCATGTACTGAGTGATGACCGAAGAAGCACTTACCCACAAGCCATAATTTTACAGCAAATGCTACCAGATGCATTTTTGTGTCGCCGTCTGAAAATTCACGATCTTTTAAACTCGCCGTCACTTATCGGCTATGTGCACTGAATGACAAGTCGCAAGTACAAACAATTATAGTCGACTCATAATGCCAGCAACGTCTAAGAGCATGACGCCCAGCGCTAAGACACTGCAACAAAGAAAGAGGCGGATTCGCACACGTCACAAGCGCTACCACAACTCAATCATGCGAAAGGTCAACAGTACACATATATATATGAATATATATATATATATATATGTGTGTGTGTGTGTGTGTGTGTGTGTGTGTGTGTGTGTGTGTGTGTGTGTGTGTGTGTGTGTGTGTGTGTGTGTGTGTGTGTGTGTGTGTGTGTGTGTGTGTGTGTGTGGTGTGTGTGTGTGTGTGTGTGTGTGTGTGTGTGTGTGTGTGTGTGTGTGTGTGTGTGTGTGTGTTTGGACTAGCCCCACAAATGGCATCCCACCAGCAACGTCACTGACATTTGCTGCGACGACCCGCTGCGTTAATTTGAACCGAATGTCTCGCTGACAACGCGCTTTTTTCTCGCCTCATCTTTACCACGGATAAACTTCAAAACTGCTATAAGTTCTCCAGATTATATAGTAGAAAAACTCATTTTTATATGCTTTTGTTTGCATCACACTGCTTTTTGAACTTTAGAACTTCTTAAACACGCACACGCGCTTGTGTGCATGTGTGTGTTTGTGCGTACACGTGTCTATGTGTGTTTGTATTTGTGTGCATGCGCGTGAGTTAATGTGCGTGTGCGTATGTGTGTGTGTGTGTGTGTGTGTGTGCGTGCGTGCGTGTGTGCGTGCGTGCGTGTGTGCGTGCGTGCGTGTGTGCGTGTGCGTGTGTGTGCGCGTGTGTGTGTGTGTGTGTGTGTGTGTGTGGTGTGTGTGTGTGTGTGTGTGTGTGTGTGTGTGTGTGTGTGTGTGTGTGTGTGTGTGTGTGTGTGTGTGTGTGTGTGTGTGTGTGTGTGTGTGTGTGTGTGTGTGTGTGTGTGTGTGTGTGTGTGTGTGTGTGTGTGTGTGTGTGTGTGTGTGTGTGTGTGTGTGTGTGTGTGTGTGTGTGTGTGTGTGTGTGTGTGTGTGTGTGTGTGTGTGTGTGTGTGTGTGTGTGTGTGTGTGTGTGTGTGTGTGTGTGTGTGTGTGTGTGTGTGTGTGTGTGTGTGTGTGTGTGTGTGTGTGTTGTTCCTCAAAAACATTCTTTAATAAAGCTCATCATTTCCATTCAGCGTCCCTTCCGCGATGTGTCAGGGGGCAGCACTCAGGATACGCATCCGGCTGCTGCCTACACAAATGCTACAGTTTATATTTTCACACGTGCTTGGCGACTATTAGCCTCAAACATGGTCGTCAGTCATGAGCGGTGGACTTAAGCAGGATCCTTGATCCCATTTATAGCACGAATTACCCTGGTTGAAGCTTGGCACTTTCTAGAGAGACTGCATTTCGCCGCCACTTCGCTTGTGGGAGGCTCCAGCCGGCTTCCATTTATACTCGTCGTCATCATTGTCAACCAGAAATTTAAAAAACACGCTAACCCAGACGCCCGAAAAATTCGCCGTTTCGCCCGAAAGACGAAGCATCAACTGAGATAGCAAATTTACAAGTAGAGAGATACCCAGAGTAAGGATAGTAGTTTTATCGGATGCATACGTTTGGGAACATTCGCTTACTAACTGAATTAACAAGCATGGTGTCAACGCGCACAAGCAAACATGAATAGATCGCACTCGATCACCGCAGACAACCACTGTCCAAGCGCTAGCGTGGGCAAGCGCGGAAGCGGCAGCGACCGAAGCTTTGTGCGGTCTGTCGCTTCAAAGGAACTGAGCGGCTAAAGCACAGCGCATACAAAGGTAAGAGCCATGTGGAGATCGCCATGTGGAGATCGCTTTAAAGATACGGTGCGCGCGACAGCCCGAAGCCACGCAAAGTACAAGTACGCAGTTACTGGCAAAGTAGAAGCCGCACCCCCTCGCTCCCGCACGGCCTTCCCGCTTTCCCCCTTTTGCGTGGGAGATTGAGTCGCCCGTTCCCCTTGCGCCCGGTCGCAAGATACGCATTCGGTGCTGCAGCTAAACGTCACCTCCCCTCCCTCCCTCCCTCCCTCCCTCCCATCCCTCCACGGCCTTTCGCACGACGGAAGACGTCGCGTTTGCACTCCGCCGTGCGTTCGCTCTGTGAAAGCACGCGTCCCTCGCGCCCTTTCACTCGCACATACAGCATACGGTGCGCGGCGACTACTTTATCGCCGTTGGACTTCATACGGACCCTCACGTCGACGACGGCGACGGCGATGACGACGGCGATGGTAGAAATGCGTTTGGAGTGTCCATATAGTTGCTATCGCAATAAAACTGAACACCCGAGATACGAACAACCAAAATCCGCTAAAAATTCGCTAAATGCAGACGACTGGCAGAATCACGTTCAAAATATTGTTTTGCTACCGTCCTGTTCCCACGATGTCATCGTAGGCATCGTATTTCCTTTCGTCCAAAAATTGCCATCGTGGCGAGGTGTAGTTTTCTTTCCTATTCAACCATGGACCGTGACCCTGTGACGTCTACGCGGTCCTTGCCGAAGTGACTCCTCAGTCATCCCTCCTTCATAATCCCTCCTCAGTCATCCGCCATCGTCTCCGTATCTTGCGCCTCAGTACGTGACGCAACCGTACTATTCACGCCGTGTGACTTCTTCGCCTGTTCTCTAACGTTGACCTTTATCGTCACCGCCCTCAGGGCTGGTTCTGGTGTCATGTGTGTGTGTAGCGTGTCTTTCCTGTCGATTACGTTGCATCGCGGAGAATGCCTCGGTAGCGCTCAAACAGCGGATTCCTCAATTATTTTCGACGCTCCCGATGATGCACATTCTTCGACCATCGCTGCGTTCGACAGTGCGACTCCGCCACCGTTTTGAGTGGTTCGATCCATCAATCTTCGGAGATCTTACGACCACGCAGCGCACACAACTTCTCAGCCTGCTACACGAATTTACCACCTTCTTCGACTGCCATCAACATTCTCTCGGTGCTCGGTTAGATTACGGCCAGCATCGCACATATTTCAAGGATCTTTTCCAACATTGTAGAGCGGCACTTTGCAAGCTTGCTTATCTCGACTGCTGCCGCGGTTGAGCTTCCGTCCACTTTAAACCCAAGCGCTTCTGAAAGGTGTACGTCCCTTAAGTTTCTGATCTCGCATTCCATTAGGATTCCTCCGATCTTTGCTGCAGCATATACATGCCTCATCTAGTTCCGAATATTTGCTCCGGTATGTTTTGGTCCTTAGGCAACTGGCTGGAGCCTCAAATAGCAAGGCACTGTCCTTTGTGTTATCGTACAGATTTTCCTTTCTAATTTCTTTCTTCTCATTCTTGTAAATCTCCATGGTCCGTTTTGTTTCCATTCTCTGCATTCAATTCACCGTCTCTATTTCTCTCGCTTTCTTTCTGATGACTCGTGCTTGTCTATTTAGAGTTTCAATTATCCTGTACATGGTTGCCAACTTTCTTGACCTCTTCCTCTTCATTCTGTGTCCACGCTTTTCAGATACAGATACTTGTGCACTTTAGCTGCCAATTTATTTTCATCCATGTTTCTCCGTCTTTCTTCGAAACTAATCTTGCTCTGTGCTTCTCTGACTTAAAAAGTGGCCCAACCCATGTCGCCCTGCACTGCCTCAATTGTGATTTTACCGTGGGCTCCCCAAGCCAACCAGCCTACTGATCCTTGGTTAACTTCAAACCCGGCAAGATATCCGATTTTCAGCATATAATGGTATTTGCGAACGTTAGCGCTAGCATCATTACTCCTTTCCAGATTCCACGCACCACCTCATACATATTGTGGCCCCAAAGAGTTCTATGTTTCATTATTGGTGCATTCCGCTTCTCCTTTATTTTCAGGTAATTTTGGCGGGTGGTTGAGTAAGTCATTTTTTTTTTTTTGCTCATGCATATGGCGAGATACTTAGACTGCTTGACTATGGGTATGACTTGCTGTTCAATACACACCACGTAATTACTCGTCTCTTGATTAAAAATCATAATTCCTCATTTCTCTGTGCTAAACGCAAGACCTAAATTTTTCGCTGCATTGCCACAGATATTCGCAAGTGTCTGTAAATTTCTTGTATCGTCCGCTAGTAGCACTATGTAGCACTATGTCTTCCATCATTGTTCCTCCAGACGAACTTCTTTTTTTCTTCGTGACTTTACTCAAACACCAATCAGTTATAAGGCTGTTCCCTTTAAGTGGAAATTCCGTTTAAGCGATTTCCGTTTACCGAGATTCTACTGCAGTTGCACATTATTACTGTGGTGTCCGGCCTAGCGCCGCAGTTTTATCGTCAGGTCGATAATGCGCAGGCGCGCAAAACGAACAGAAGGCGTGTGCCGTAACCTGACCGCGAGCTTGTCCCGACTAGTAACCTGACCGCAAGCTTGTCTCGACTGGCCACGCACCGACGAACATGTGGCAATTAACGTCGCTCGCCCCTGGAAACTTGTCTGCTCCTTCGCATGAACTACGCAACACAACAACTGGCGACGAAGATGGGATTTGAAGGCGTCGTTATTCAGTTTTTAAGGCAAGTGTTTCCTGAATTCGCTCGGTGAAGAAGACTGTCTTTTTGCAGTGTGTCGTCATGACTGGAACCGAGGCAGCAGTGAAGCACTTAGCTGGGCTGTATACTGGGCCAGCTGGAACTTTTCGATGAGTCCGCCAGCGATTGGGCTTCGTACGAAGAGCGGCTTACGTCGTTCCTGATTGTCAACCGAGTACCCGACAGCGACAAGGTACACGCCTTCTTGAGCATTATTGGTCCCAAGACCTACGGGTTGTTGAAATCATTAACAGCTCCAGAACTGCCTTCTACGAAGAGTTTCGCAGTCCTCAAGAAAGTTTTGAGCGACCACCTGTCCCCGAAACCGTCCGTCATTGGAGAGCGGGCCAAGTTTCACCCAAGGTGTCAACGGGAAGGCGAGTCCTTATGATGAGCTTCGTGAATGATGAGCTTCGTTGATGAGCTTCGCAAACTGTCGCAAACGTGCGAGTTTGGGAGCGCCCTTGACGAGTCCCTTCGGGAACGCTTCGTGTGCGGCCTGCTACAAGAAGACACTCAGCGAGTGCTTTTCACGGAAGATAGCAAGCTAACGTTCCAGAAAGCGTTGGAGCGGGCTCTTACAATGGATGCGGCTAAGAAGAGTGCTGATGAGGCACGCGGCAGCGACGCTGCAGTCAGCGATGTGCACAAGGTGCAAGCTGAGGCGCAGAAAACATGCAAAAGCAGTTTTCGCTGTGTTTCGCCAAAACACGCGGCGAATTTCTATATATATACTATATGCCACTGGCAGAACTTCAACAGCGCGATATTTCACGTCGATTGTAGTAGTTTCAAGTTTTATAGCAGTCAGAATAATCTGGTTTTCAATACTTGCATCGTTTCCTAATGTTGTGAGAAAGCAGCGCTTCATAGCTAAAAAACTATGAAAGAAGCAAAATGACATAACGAGTTGGACATTTTACTTTTGTGTCGTGATTGCTATGCAGTGTTGATTTGCGACTACGAGGTGCCCATTAGCGTCAATATAGGCCTTTATAGAACCTTTCTTATGAGCTCATGCGTCTCGAGTTATCAAATTTCTGCATTTTCTTTTTAATCTCGCCTAACTGAATTTTTTTCTGTACAGGATTAAAGCGGAAAGTCGACACTAATAAGAACGCCGCCAAAGAAAGCAGAACCCCGGGCTCTCCAGTGGAACTTTAGAGTGTACCACAGCAACGGTAAGCGAAAATCAGGCCCTGAATGGCTGTTCATTGCAGTGCGGAAATATCATATGCTCATGATGAAGCACACGAAGAAAAAGCTCATATTTCGCCAGCTCAAAAGTGGTGTGGGGCTCAGAAAAATGCAATATTGCTCGCATGCGGGTGACATTGAAGCACTTGCACGAGCTGTAATATCACTACAGATAGACACACATACGACAGCCTTTCACTAATTTCTGCTGATTTCACAAGAGCGGGAAGTCACTGAGTTTAGGCGAGTGTAAACGCAAGTGCAACTGAATGCCAGTAAGTGCAATGGCCATAAATGAGTGTTCTTGAGAACCAGCTGACAATGTGAGCCAGTTAATTATTACCTGTGAGTGTGAAGAAGTATGTCTGAAATAAACCATGAGCCGAAGCACATTGAGTTGATTTCGTACGAAGCCGCAAGGCGAAGCGGAGGAGCCTCAGGACACCTTCGCCTTCAGGTACATCTACAGTGCAGAACATGAGCGTCCTCGAGCCCCCGCCATACTCTTCATGCCGGTGGTTTCCTCGGACAATCTGCGGCATCTGAATAGGCAAGCTGTCTCCACCTTCCTTGAATGATTAGTTCCCAATGAAATCACCGACATAAGAATTAACACTCGCAAGAACATTCTCGCCGTAGATGTCGTGCATTCAACCGCGTTTGACATCTTGCGTGCAGTAACCGATCTGAACGGAATCAAAGTGCGCTCCCACATTCCTCTCGACAAGTATACAGCTACAGGCGTCATCTATGACGTAGATGTTGCAATAGCGAATGAAGACTTGCCTATCCTAGTCAAGACAGCCACTCCTGATAGTACCATCATGCAGGTATCTCGGATTGGCAATTCACGGTGCGTGAAGATAGTCTTCAAGGGCGACACCATACCATCTAATGTCAAGTTCGGCCATTTTCGCCACCCAGTAAAGCCGTTCATTCCGAAACCTCTGCAGTGCCACAAGTGCCTTCGGTTGGGTCACCTCATAGGTGTTTGTAATCACGCTGCAGTATGTGCACGCTGCGCTGGGTCCCACACCACGGAATCCTGCCAAGCAACTGAATTTAAGTGCCGAAACTGCAAGGGATCACATGAAGCCACATCGAGAACTTGCCCCCGAAACAAGAAGGAGTGGAGTATACTTAAGGAGATGGTAAGGGAAGGCTCTACGCACCGAAAAGCAGTCGATTTTGGGGAATAACGACGCTCCCGCCGCCCCCGCAGACGTTCCTCAGAGAACGCGAAAAACCCCCCACAACGCCAACCTAGTCCAGCAGCGCCATCACCTCGAATTTTGAAACAACAGTCCTTGCGCGAGACCATACGCAACGTATTGAATGACAAAGAAGCCCAGAAAAGTGCTTATGACGTTGCCTGGCCTGCACTGCCAAATGTGCGCCCACCTGCT
>NC_051163.1:106647-141809 GCF_013339745.2 Dermacentor silvarum | reverse complement strand
GGCACGGCAGCTGCGCGATAGATGACTTGCTGCGTCTGCTTTGCGAGACACGAACACCGACCTGAAATAAGAGGCAATGTATCTAGGACCTGCATGCTACACCAAGCGACAGTAATATATCAGCATTATTAGTACTAGCCGTTTCACAATAACTGTGGGAAACGAACAATGGGCAAAAATTGAGAAAAAATGAGAGAACGTTAAATTGCACTGAGACGAATATATTTGCGGATTAAAAGACAAGTGGTGCACGCCCAATGAGCGAGGCGCATCAGGACATCATGTCATTAATTAATTCTACTTCTTTGCTATGCAGGGGATAGAAGTTTGACTAAACCTGGCCGCACGTGGTAGACGTTTCTATGGCGGCGCCCTGTTTTATCAACGAAAGGTTCTGTTTCAAAAGAAAACCAAATAAACCAGGAGATAGTTGAGACATATCACATGCACAAAGATTCGGCCTCGTGTGTTAGTAGATTTCTGTCACCCTACATAACAAAGAAGTAGAATTTATGAGTGACATGATGTCTTGATGTGCCTTGCTTATTTTGCATGCACAACGGGCCTTTATTTCTGCACATATATTCTCGTCAGCACTATAATATATTACTGTTACAACTGTATGACTTTTTCCCAAGACGATCGCAATATATTTTATTACGTATCCGAATTCCTTTGTTGTCGCACATTGGCCAAGATAAACATACTTATACTGTGGTTGTACAGAGGCACTTATAATTGCCTTTGTACAACCACAGTATGATGATGTGTAATCTTTAATAAGACTGTAATACACATATTATTTAAAGGTTCTAATTAGAACCTTTAAATGCCCATAACCTAGATATAACTCCAGTACAAGAAGCGAATCAGAATTTCAAAATTAACTGTGACCAAATTTTTATCGCAAGTCCAGAATTGTCATTCACTGCAATATAGGGGCGGTTGGCAGACTATCTTGCTCAAGTGCAAACTTGTAACATAATTGATACAGATGCTTCAATGAGCGATGAGAAAGCTGGGGTAGATATTTGTTCCTTTTCACGTGGGTGGCAGTTTTCTTTGACTTCCGAATTTCACTCGTGCTTTTGAAGCTCAGAATTGTTGCGATTTGGGCCTGTTGGTTGCACATCGGAAACGTTTTGTAGCGCAAGAGCAACATGGACACAAAAGAACACATGGGACGACAGACAAGCGCGAACTACCAACAATGGTTTATTGACCACCACACGTGTTTATACTGCGTTCATCACCGTTGCACATACGCACGATACCTTCTAAGAAAGGACAGCTCTTTATCTGACAGGTGTACAGAAGGTGTGCTGATACAGACTAAACATACTAAAGATATCTTTTCTGCCTCTATTATGTCGCGGGTGAGTCTATGATCACTTCTGCTGACAACAGTACACAGATAAAAAAGGGGCTTACATGGACAGGAACTGCAGTACATTGCTAACCAACCATCACGTGCCGTGTTATTTACTTTGAGCGAGCGCTCATTCAACCTATCGATCAAACACATCCCTGTTTGCCCTATGTATTGCTTTCCACATGACAGTGGAATACCGTAAACTGTATAAGTAGTACAACGAACCAATCGATCTTTGTGCTGCTTATTGCTGCCTCGTTGATCAGGAATGTTCCTCTGATAGCAGAGTTTTATGAGCTTCTGTGGTGCCGAAAACACAACGTTCACTTTCGAGCGGCCTGCAATATTTTTGATATTATGGGACAGCTTATGAATATATGCAATGACAGCCACATTTTGACGTGTGTTGGGAGATGTAACCTGTGACCGGTTAATATTCATGCGCAATCTTCGGAGCAAAGATTCTGCAACAGAACACTGCACATGCAACGCGTATCCATCTTGTGACAATCGCTCAGACTGGTAGCGAAGATTGATTGCATCTGATGCAAACACGATTTTTTAACTGCATTCATAAAACATAGATTGACGATTACCCTTTTGACCATTTCTGAAGCGCAGCTGCTCGCGATGATTCCTGTGCTGCACAAGCTCCTTTTAAATGCAGTCACAGCTGTTATTATCGCAGGTTCTCTTTCAGTTTATTCTTCTCTTAGTGCCTCATAGAATTCACTCGTATTAAAACCGTTCCTGTCGGTAGTTTCGTTGCACTTAAGTCTTGCTGTACTACTATTGGTAACGGGTCACAATGGATTATATTTAAACGAGATGGGCTGGTTCGTTGGCGCGATCATCTCTGGATGGACCTTTAATTTCTACTGTGCCAGCATTGGCTTATACCACGACGACAGGATATCGATAATTTTCTATCCATAGAGACTCCATCGAAACAACAATAACATCGTCGACCGACTCAAAGCATCTCAGATTTCCGTGGAAAAAGCAATGCTGCCAACGCGACAATTAGAGGGATTAGGTACAGAATAATGGTGCCGCAACCCCCATATAAACCTTTATGTACAGAGGTCTGGTCGGGTTATCTCTCTGCTATGCAAGTTTTGCGAAGAAATTTAATCTATCGATCGTTGTTTTTATTATGGTGCTGGTTCATTATACAAACAATACCATTACTCGAAGCTCCAATTCATAAACTCGGATTAAATTTAACTACTTTGGTTCTGCTCTGCTTCGGAGATTCAGATCTGGGTGTTAGCCATAAGGATGTGTTTGGTACTTTTTCTTATTTTGTTCATGCTACAAAACGGTTATCATGCTGATAAGTTTTCATTACAGTCCTTATTGTACTCTCGTTTCTTATCAGACAAATTGTTAAGGAAACCTTATTATTATAATTCAATTTGTTAATGTTTTATTTGCAACCATCTATGACCCTCCTCCCAATTCATGGCCCATCTCCTGCTATGGGCACGTGCGCTATCTTGAAGGCACATTATCATCAACAACTCCAACAACACGACCACAAGTAGTGATGCAAAGCAGATTATCAAAAGCAGGAGAATGATAAATGAAGTTATTTTAGACAAGCAGAATCGCCGGTCGGATAGGGTGACGTAAGGTCGGCTTCTGCACTACTGACTGCACCTAGAGATATCAAAAACGGGAATAGGTCAGTTCGCACGTTTGTGAACATGCGAATATTTGTCTATTTTAATGCGTCTGCAAAGTAGAAGTGTGGCGACAGATGAATTCATAATGCTTACTATCGCTGTTGGTTGTCTAAATTGACATCAATCTTTTTGTTTTGTTTAGTGGTTATGTGGGCTACAATGCGTTCCTTTACGCGCAGTGTTCACTCATCGATCTGTGTGACCGATGTACATATTTCGCACAAGAGCGGAATCCTGGACATCCTAGACTTTGCGTTATGCAAAGGTAGACGTTTACTTTATGATACATACATGTGTATGGGCCGCCTTGTCGCTTTCTAGTATTTTATTAAGCGCCTGACATGACCACCGTATCCGGTGCTGGACTCTCACAACCGCCACCAGCAGTTTCTCTTTCTGCCATATTTCTTATCCCATGCGACAACTTACGAACATACCACTGTACAAATATGTTGCATTGTAAGTTCCCAGTACAGCACGTCAGGGGAGCGCGCTACCCCTTATGCTATTCTTGCAAAATTTTCCGTCTCCAACCGTATGTCGAATGGGCTGCTTTGACAATTTGTTAGATTTGACGCGTGTTGACAGGTTTATAAAAATACATAATGTCTTGATCTAAGGGAAGATAACGTAAGGCCAGTGTTTTCTAAGGTCAAGTAATAAATTCATTTCATGCAGCGCTAGTAGTGTGACAAGTTTCTCGAGTCCTGTGTCGTAACCTTTAGCCGCAGTGGACACAAAACACGCCATCTGCTCAGTGGGCGAGAAATTTGCAAGTTTGGCATAAGACGTGTTGCATAACTAGCGCATGTCATGCGGCGATGTTTTATAAGACGAAAGAGGACCTGACTTGCTGAGTGTTCATAAAATGTCACGTGACTTCAAGAATGTAGCCAAAAGATATGACAGTGATGCCCTTTAGAAAGAGCTGCATTGTGTAGGAGGGCGATGGCAAGCGGTTAATAAAAATGCAGAAAGCAGTATATCTGCAATGGGATGTATTTGTGGTATAAAGAAATCGTCCAAGTTTGTAAAGCATCAGAGTTAGTTGCACATAAGGTTCTGTTAATGAGGGCAGGATATGTGTGCACATGTCAAAGATAACACTGTGTTAGCGCATTCCTAATTAAACAGATGAAACCACTAAGCGAAACATCGGCCAATGTTATTTTTTCTAAAAAATAGTTTTTTTTTTTGCTGAAGTGTGTTAGGCTGACACGTGACTCATCAGCCTCTCACACTGAGAGGCGAAACATGAATACTTCTCCACCTTCGCTCCACCTAAGTAGAAGACGAAGAAGTACAAGAAGTAGAAGAAGCAACTTCTGTCACTGAAGGAACTTGACCATTTAAATTACTGTGCACGTCGTGCCCAACCTACACTTTCAAAAATGCATGCACCCTTTGGGACTTATCCCGCAAGAATAATTGTCATCTGTCTTGCTCACCTTTATTTTCTTTAACGCTGCACGCCCGGTATTTCCACGCCATGAATGACATGCACGTCATCAGCGTGACATAGCATTCTTGACAGGAAAGTAGCGAGCGCAGAGTTTTCAAGAAAGGAAACGTAAGCTAGGCAGATGGCGATTACTGTTGTTGGACATGATAAGCCCCAAAGGGTGCATGCGTTTTTGAAAGTGCAATATTTTCGCATTTTTTGCACTTTCTTCCCCGTTCCGTTCAACGTTGGTGGTGCGGTAGTACGGGTACACACATTACTGGGTGTTTTCAGACAAGTTGCGAGTTAACGCTGTTTCTTAACTTGAGTTTCTATTGTAGTGCTTTTGATCTTGAAAATCCACCCAAACCAACACACTCAAGTTTCCATAGCTTTACTGCGAATAACATGTGGGATATGACATTTAGCCGGCACATGTTTTTACAAACTGCTTCAACGTATGAACCCCTTTATAGAATGTGGACATTGAAGAACACACTACAGCTACTAAGATAATGCAAGCTGCAATCTGTATTAAACGATTGAGCCTAATGTGTAATTATTAGGCTAGAAGAAGGGCTAAATAAACTTCTGTGGCGTAGAATCCTGTAGTGAGCATAACGACCCCCGTAGACAATTTTACAGCTACGAACATTGATATCTCATATTGTATCAGTATACAGTTACAGCTGGCACTACGTAATAAATGACAAGGAATAAAGAATGCAAAGTGCACGTGTGTGTTAAAAACATGAATGTTAATGTTGAATTTAAAACCTTTAGAGTTGCGCCATGTTTGTCATCTCACTTTCTTCGTCTTCTTCCCTTGCGGTGCCTCCCGCCATGAATCTTAACCAACTTGCCGAATTCGCTGCTCTTCCTAGGAAGCAACGCTGTCGTCGAGAAGACAGAACCCTAGAAAATATTAGTCTTTCTATGTAATATACACAATTTCAACAACTTAAAACTTTTTTCTTATTAAAGCTGAGGCAAGGACATAAGCGAGTTGTCACTACGACACTTGTGATCTCAAGCACTGAAGCAGGTGGTCACAGCAGACATCATTGACGTTGATGGCGTCATGATTCGACTATTTTTCCGCATATATATGAGACCGAGCGCACACGCTTGGGAGAAGCGAAGGTGGGTGCAAGTGAGGCTATATGAGGTCGCTCATATATTTTAGTAGGAAAAAGGGCACGCATAAACCCGCGATGAAGCTACTGGCATTCACCGTAAACGTTTGGCTTGCGGGTGAGTGGCTTTATTTATATTCGCATACGCATGCACTCATTGATGTCATGGCCGTTGCTTATACGCCAAGGAAGTGAAGCAAATGTTTCTGCTGTAGTGATGAACTCCCTTTCCTAAAAAGGATTCTGAGGAGGTATATATAAGCGACTGTAGTTTTTGAAGGAGCGCAGCGCTAAACAATATCAAAGAACAAGCGCCAATTTCTTGCTTGCTTGCTTGCTTCCTATGCCATGGCGCATACCCACCACGGGGGATTGACCAAGAAGCCGGTGGTTAAACAGATGGGTTGAAATTATGCAATGAAACTAACTGGTGTTAGAGACGTATTTTATTTTATGTTATAGGGAATTAGTGCGCTTTTTGGAAGGAGATCAAGGTAGAAGGTAATAAATTTCAATCAATTTAATTGGAATTTTAAAAAATAATAAATAATCAATCAGTAAATTAACGTAAATTGGGATTTTGTAAAATAATAATAAACAATATATCAGTAAATTAACTTGGTATTCTCCTTGTTTCACCGAGGAACTCGCATACGGCCCTGCATACGTTCCTGTGGCTAAAACCCAGTGTATATGCCCCGAAAGATAGAATATTTTCAGTGTTTATAGCGATGCCTAATTTTCGGAACGGAATTTCGAAATATTTCTTTCTCTGGATTGCGAATCGGCGGCAGTTTAATAAATAATGATCAATGTTTTCAGGTTCATTGCAGAATTGACATAGATGGGACATCGCCAGACCAGACCTGTGTAGATAAAAATTTAGGGGTGGAATACGGCATCGTAATTTTGTAATTGAGATTTCCAATTTACGTGTGGGACACCATTGATTATCCCAAGGGTAAAGCAAATGCTTTAGGTCTGTGATTCGGAATGTCTGTTTTGCAGAGTAATTTAAGAGACATAGTTTTCTAAACCTAGCCGCGGTGATATAAGCAGAAGTCGGCAGAACATGCATGACTGGTCCCTGTAGGGATGTACGTGCGAGTGCGTCGGCGATTTCATTTAATATCAAACCATGGTGACCTGGTACCCATATTAAACGCACCAGACGTAAGGTCGAAGGGATTAATCTTTCTAGTTCGTTCAAAACTGTATTGTCTGAGGATGAGGTAAGTGCTGTGCAAACTGACAACGAATCAGTTACTATTACAGCTGTCGAAGAATTTCCAGGAAGTTTACGAAGAGCTAATATAATTGCTAATAATTCTGCCTGAAATATAGGTGTGAAATCAGGCAGTCGCATTGAATAAGACCAGGATAGCGCCTCAGAAAAATACCTATACCCGCTTTCTCGTCATACACTGATGCATCCGTCGCTATTACAGTATTGATTTTCATTTGCGCTAAATGATCTTGCAGTAATCCGCTTAGATATTTAGTTGGCAGGAGTTTAGCATTGGAAGGAAATATGTCATCAAATTCAATTCTGATAGCATTTGCGGGTTTTTTGAGGGGAATGATCTCGCGTATCTGAACCTTTAATGGTTCTAGTTGAGTTTGCACAAAAAGAACCTGCGGATTGTATAGACGGGACCATGTTTCTTCAAAGAAGGCAGATCTTTCCGTAATAAATACATACTGCGATCGTCTCAATGAAGATGCGTAAATGTTTAAGTAGGTTTTTACTGTAAGGATGTGGAATCTGATAACGAGTGTGGGTAATCGGGCTTCTTGATGTAATACATTATTAGCAACAAATTTTGGCAATCCAAGACAAATCCGGAGGGCCTCTCGCTCTAGAAGAACGAGGGGGTTGATCTTGTATGCTGGACCACCAGAGAATAAAACACACCCAAATTCCAATATGGGTCGAACATGCATACAATAAATCATAATGAGAGTGTGTCTGCGTAGGCCAGAGCGGTGCTGACCGAGTTTTCGAATCATGCCAACAGCGCGCGCTGCCTTAGACGTAACATGTTCGATGTGGTTGCGCCAACTAAGTTTTTGATCGTATATAACGCCTAGATACTTAATAAAGTCGCGCTGAGGGATTATTTCTTGACGGCATTGAAGGGAGACATTAACCGGTATATTTAAGGGAAATACAAGCAAGGCACTCTTGCTAACATTTAATGTCATACGAATATCATCAAGCCAATCTTCAAGTATTGCTAGATATGATTGTAATATTCTTTGTAGAGAGTGAATGTCACTCGCTGACGCAAAGAATGCGACGTCATCTGCGTAAACATACACTTGTACATCATCACACAGTGGAATTGAGATCATTAGAATATTAAACAAAATGGGAGAAAGAACGGAACCCTGTGGAACTCCCCTGGACTGATTATATTTTGACGTCGAAACACCGCCTTGTGAGCAATAGAATTTTCTACATCTTAGGAATTCGTAAATTCAATTTGTTATATATGGAGGAAAATTCATGTTCATTAGGATATTGAGGAGAACGATATGCTCTACACTGTCGTATGCCTTAGCTATATCAAGAGCCACTAGCGCTGCAAACTGTCGCCTGTGACGAGCAAGCTTAATACGTCCCTCCAAATCAACGTGCGCACACCAAATCGAGCATCCCGGTCTAAATCCTATCTGACATGAGCTCAGTAATGTGTTAGTATTTAAAAACCTCATTATACGGATGTATAACACTCTTTCTATTAGTTTCATAATGTTAGATGTTAATGCAATGGGCCTTATGTTGTCCATATGCAATTCCGCTCCTTGTTTCTTAAGTGGGGGGAGAATTTTAGCAAGTCTCCAATCTGGAGGAATCCAACTGTTCTTTAGGGACTAGTTGATCGTATTAAGTAGGTCCTGTGGAGATACGTCGAATAATATTTTTAGCATGCTCGTTGTTATGCCGTCTGGACCTGGAGCTGAGGCTGGTAGCAGTCTTACAACGTGCGAAAGCTCTTCAATCGTCACATTTATAAAACTGTCCTCGGATGCAATCTTGACAAAGTTCAATTGTAGCTGAGCTGTAAAACGGCTTTCTAGTCCTCTGGCAATTTTTTCCAATGATTCTGATAATTCTTTAGGTGATAGGATTACTGTATCAATATTTACTGGCGTTGGTATAGCCTTGCGAAACCGAAGAAACCTAAAAAGCGCTTTTTTATTCCCGCTATTCGACAGAAAATTATATCGTTTTTCATCATAATTACTTTTTTCTAAAGATACTGTTCGTTTAAACATAGCTGCAGCATACGTATAGTTACTCCAATTTGTAGGGCATTGGTTAAGAAGAAGTTTCTTCCACGCAGCCTTTCGGCGTCTATAATCTCGTGCATAGTCAGAGTTCCACCAGGGACAGCCAGAACTACCTTTTGCTTTCGATACTTCAAACTCAGATTTCTTTAGGGTACCCTTCAAAACCGCGCAAAGGCGTATAGCTTTAGAATCTCTCTCCATACCTATCAAAGATGCTAACGTGGACTGTAACGTTTTCTTAAATTTTGAATAGTCCACAAATACATGTACTTCATTATCTAAAGAAATTAAGGGGCAGACAGTATCCATCAGTATAGGACGGTGATCACTACTTGTGGCGTCATCAACGACAGCCCAAGATGATGATGATAAACTTGAGCTAGCAAATGATAAGTCTAAGACAGAGCGCGACTGACAGCGAACAAAAATTGCAACTTTTGCTCGCAACTTTTGCAGTTGCAACTTTTGCAGTATTTAAGCAAGTAAAATTGTTCGAAGAAGCCCAATCCCACAAACGTTTCCCGGATGCATCAGTGCGGAAGCCCCACGCCACATGATGTGAATTGAAATCACCCGTGAACAACGTGTTCTTTTTGCAGTAGGTCAATGTGACCTCAAGTGTAGTGGCATCTTGTATCCCAGCAGGGAAGTAGGTATTGACTACAGAAAGTGGTGCGCAGCCTGGAAGTGTTATCTCTAATACTAAAATTTCGCATTCAGGAGACGTAGTCTGATATGAAATTTTTGCTCTATGACAAATTTTAGATGAAATGAACGAAGCCAACCCGCCACCTCGATCGGGAAGGCCTATCCAATCGAAAGCAACGATAGTTTCTTAAATTAAAATCTTGACCAGCTGTCAACCATGTCTCTTGCAACAGTATAATATCAGGAGTATGTTGGGTAATTAGATATAATAAATCAGTAGTAGCAGAAAGTATTGACCGGCAATTCCATTGGAGTACCCTAAGGCACCCTATGTTGACGAAAGTTGAGCAGCAGCCACTGCTTGCTCCAAAATGCTCTCTTTCAGAAAGTCTGTCTTATTAAGGGAATTTTTGGCACACTTTTTGGGTTTGGAGTTAGTAGGAGAATTAGGCAGTTTGTTAGTAGGAGATCTGGTACGTTTATGAGTCCGAGGGTCCATGTCTACATCCTGATTGCCTAGCGACTCTGATTCCGAGTGTACTTCTTGATCAAATTGTTGTGAACTTGAAGCCCGCGCTAAATCTGTGCTCGCGGAGGGGAGTGATTTTGGCAATTGTGATTTAGGAGACTCAGAAAGAGTGGAGATATGATTTTGGACATTACATTTTGTTACAATCTGAGATATCTTTGAGAATTGCGTCGACAGTACTTGCGCCAATGAGTCTGTCAGATTTCCTAGAAGCTTTTCTATTGCTTTTTCAACAGCTTTCTATATTACGTTTGGGATCGTCTGGGAAAAAGATGAGTCCATACTGAGTAAGTGGCGGGCTGTAGCTCCAGCATATCCCTGTGTTCTGCTCTGAATTTCTGCAAGAGCTCCTCGACGAGAGCAACGTCTCCTTTTTATTATTTCAACTACTTGAAGCTCCTTTGATCTTGCGGGGCAGTTAGAATCGTCAGCGGGATGATTTCCATTGCACAAACAGCATGATTCATCTGGAGATGTGCAATTGTTGTCACTATGTTCATCGCCGCATTTACGGCAACGAGTGGTTGATCGGCAACCATTAGTGCTATGGCCAAAACGCCAACACTTGAGGCACTGTAGTGCTCGTGGGGCTAGAGGTTCAACCCTGTAAATCAATGGCCAGGCCTTAATCTCTGATGGGCGAGCCGTCCCTGCAAACGTTGCAATAACTGTTTCAGTAGGGACCTTCTTGTTGTCGACTACCCTTGTACATCGATAAACAGATACTACACCAACCGGGGAAAAAATGTCTAAGATTTCTGCTGGACTTAGACTTACATCTACACCGCGGACTAGGCCTTTGCAGCAAGCTAAGTGAGGAGGGATGTGACAGCGCACCGGGTGCGAAGCGAAATTAGTGCATTTTAGCAGATCTTGCACACAAGCCTGGTCCGGCGACGAGCAGAGGATCCCCCCTCGTCCAAACTGTCGAACCTCGGTGATTAGCTGGAAGTGATTGGAGACTGCCCGAAGTTCCGTTTGAATGGCTTTTGGATTCTTCATACCAGAGGGGGCCCTCTGGCCTGGAGATGAGACAGACATCAACTCAAAATGAAGCACGACTTTCAATCAAAAAAGATGTGAAATAAAACAATAAATGTAAGGGAATAACCGCCGGCTACTTGACAGCAAAACCCGGAAGTAGGCTGGGTCAGGGCTAGGCGATCTCGGGCAAGCACACTCTCTGGAACGGCAGGAACAAGCTGTAGCGTCTCGGTGGAGCCAAGCGTCTCGGTGGAGCTGCTGCCGGAGCACCGTGCCCCGCGTTTGCGCTGTTGTTGTTTTCGTTGTTGACCTGAGTGGTTGTGGCGCATACCCACAGTGGGGGATTGGCCATGAATCGGGTGGTTATATTCGGTGTATAATAACGATTAGAACACTGGAGTTTAGAAAGTAAGATTTTGTGAGAGGGGGAGAAAAAACTAAATAATAACAGGTAAAAAAATAAATGAATAAAAGAAAACTATAGTGGGGAGGGCGACAATAAGTCTAGCATGGTAATCGATTAGATTCAATCAGATAATTTTAGATTGCCAACCAAGCATTTCTGTCGCTGATCCTAATAATAGAGACTCCAAAAAATAGGATCACAGGCTCCCATAAATCTAGGCCAATATTGCGAAGCGGGATTTCCAGTAGTCTTTTTCCTATTGCAGATGCTGCTTGCACCGGCATTCAGCTCCTTCTCCTCCTCATCCTCATTAAAAGCAGCAGCAGCAACCTATTTTTATGTACACTGCAGGACGACGGCTTCTCCCAGCGATCTCCATCAGCCCTTTTCCTCCCCGTCCCTTCTCCCCAGTGTAGAGTAGCAGGCCAGAGCAAGTTACAGCTCAGGCAGACCTCTCTGCCTTTCTGTAAATAAATTTCTCTCTCTCTCTCTCTCTCTCCAAATACCCCTACCTTGCGCTAGCTCCTCTTCGTGATATACTGACAGAGACGAACACCATCGAAATACAATGACGTTGCAGTTAGAAGTTACCAGCAGTAAGAAAGAATTATGCGCTGAAAAAGCTTAGATGGAGCACTAACGTATATCACCGCAGATTTTTAGAACCTATTTGTCTGAACTAGTGCTGCGCAGATGTATTCTCGACTTCAATTTCCTGATAGCGACATGTGCGTTAAGGTGGCAAAAAAAAAAAAAAAAGAAATATGCGTTGTTATACTCGTGTGGCAAGTTTGCTTGGCTGTGAAGCGAAAGCCATGGGGCCGGAGCTTTTGCACATGTTTTCCTATACGTAATGTGGCCCGGGGGAGTTTAGCAATGGTTTTGGTTTCCCCAATCTTGCATTGCTCCATTCGTTAGGTAAGGCAGCCACTTAGCGCATAAAGATAAGCGGGCATACGATATCTATTTTTTTCACCCGATGATACAGGTGAACCAATGTAGTTGATTAAATAAAGGGCTTTCATGAAGTAGGTGAATTAAGATTACTAATGAAATCACATTGAGTCCCTTATTTCAAAGCGTGACCAGTGCTTGTAACCTAAACATCACTTTAGATGCAATATTGCTTTACTTAGAAAAAAAAAGCTGTAATATTACGGGACGATGTGCTTTGCAATTATTTCAGGCATTCTGAGTACCACAGTCTTCCGAAAAGTTGAGGCACACGATGGCTGCTTTCTCCAACCCAAAGTGGGAAAGTGCAAAGCCGCATTCCAGAGGTGGTTTTACAACATTAGTGCACGTCAATGCCAGCAGTTTATCTATGGTGGATGTGATGGCAATAGCAACAACTTCCGGGATAAAATGGAATGTGAACGATTATGCGGAGGTAAGAACGTGCAATTTAAACTTGTATGAAGTTTGTTCTTCTCCTTTTAGTACTTCCACAGATACTGCTCGTGCAGCAATTTTGCCGGAACGGCAGAGTTGTGTCATTCACAAAAAGTTTTAAAAAGCTGCATTGCTTGAAATGCTAGTGAAAGTAGTAACGTGAAAGCATCGGCTAGTCGGTTATTCATAATCAGGCGGGAACAGTGGGAAGGACACGGACTAAGGTGAGTTTACATAGAAAACGACACGTTGCGCTGACAGACCACTGATTTTTCATTCCGTCAGGGAAACATTTAAATACACCGGAACGTATCGTCAAAGGTATCGTGTAAGAAACACCAGTCTCAGTTTGCTCAGTTGTGTCGCCAACATGGTATACTCCATCCCTTTGACATGTGGAAGAACTCGTGTCGTCCAAACAGGCCGGTGCTTAAGCGACAGCCTTCGCGAACACCGCTGCAACCTGACAGAAGCAATGAGTGGCCACCTGGGTGTGTACACCCTTGAAAATTTTTTTAATGAATGCGCGAGCATTGACCGCAATGCGTGTCAGCGCCTTATAACGGCGAGAAGCAGCGAGATTGGCCATAGCATGGCGCCAGCTCGAGAAGGAACTGACAGTCCGAATACTATTTGCTGTACTGCTCGTTTGAGTGCACATGCGCTTCCTTTGTTACACATGAGGCTCCATCGTGAACCGGCACAGATAGCCAGGCCACGCAGCTACATGTGTCTACAATCATCGCTTCTGCTCCTTTATTTACCATAATACCTCGCGAAGTTCTCTTAAATGTCTTTCTTTTACTGTATTCACTGACGCATGCGCGAGTGCCACTAATACGAAGAAAATATCGACAGCGCATGGCAGATGAAACATCTTAATTTACATTTATTCTGACGCCGGTTTTTCGCAAACAGGATTGTGCAGATAATCTTGGCAGGGCGTGTTTCCTCCTGATGCGAACAACATGGCGGACGGTGCTCGCGTCGGAGAGGACTCTGTGCACTTAATTGTGCATACTGTCATCGATCTCACCATTTTCTCGCCGTTACAAGGCACTCACATGCCTGGCGGTCGACGCTCGCGCGTTCCGGTTAAGAGATTGCAAGGGCGTACAATGTGAGCAATGCGCTTGCCGGCCTGAATTCGGAATATAATCGTTACACTCTCACAGGCCTAGGCGGTGCTTTTGTAACTGTGTTTATTTTCTTTCGGGGGTTATGCCACAATGCATTATCTAGTAAAACACGAAAAAAAAAAAGAAACTTGGAGGACACTTAAGCTTCGCCTTTATGAGTGGAATGCGATAGCATTCAAAGATTCCTGACTGCTTCTCACGCTTCCCGGCTATTGCAGCATATGTAACCGCAATGTTTACCGGGAAACGCTAGTGGTGAACGCTGTGCACGAAGGCGAGCTTTCTGGTTCTTTTTTTTTCTTTCCCGCTCACGGCGGGTGTCGCCGCAGCCGCGGATGCGCGGAGGCGAGGGCCATCTGCCTGGTGTTGCAAGGAACCGAGCGGGGCGCGCCGCTCCCACTAAGACAGACCTCAAACGGCAGCTGGAAAAGGGGTTTGTGTTTGAGTTTCCGCGTAACAGAATTATCTTTTCCCGTATATTCAAATTACAAGTCGACGTTATCATGTCTCTCGGTTGCAAGTCGTACTTTACGGATTTTCTGGCGCATTTTATTTTGAGAAATTCAATTAGTTCAGTAACGCCTATGCGCTACGCGGAGGGCCTGCAAGGTTCGGGATGGTCTTTCGCTAATGAACAACGCCGCCGACGCCGACACCGGATTTCCTGCGACACGGAGCCCTTAACGCTATCGCCTTAAAAGGCACAGACATGCATACCGACATGTGTCTTGCAGGTACTGCAACAATCAGGCAGCACTTTTATTGTTCGTTATCCAACGTGCAGCATATTCCTCTGGAAACTTTGGATTTCTTTTGGCCTCCCTTGGCATTATGTGCCCAATATACCGATACCAGGGCACACCCAAAGAAGGGGTGCCTGCAATGTGCGGGCGGGCCTCCGGTGCGTTGTGACTCCACGGACGCAAGCACGTGGGGGTCGGAACCTACCGCCTTTAGCCGTGCGTGGCTTAACCACGTCGGTGGAAAACGGGAAAGTGGTGGTTGAGCGAATACCTAAAGCAAGGTCCTTTAAGGCGAAGGAGACGGGACACTTTGGCACTGGCGTCAAATAGACGACACTTTTGAACGCATATTTTCAATTCTGCCGATGCTTACCTTGCGACATGCATGATGAAGGAAGATGGTTCCGCTTGCACGGTGCAGACCGAAAGACGTCAGTAGACGCTAACAGCTGACGTTTCTTGTACACGTGGTTTCTAGTGCTCCTCAAGAGCTCAGTTTTAGCTTACCAGCAAAAAAGTGAGAAACTTGCTCGATCGGCTGGAGCAAGGAAATAGACTTTTTACGTCAGAGTTGAAAAGTTATATGATATCGCTTACTCAGTAGCTAGGAACTATTGTCAGTATATTGTCAGAAGCCGCGTAACTGCGCTAATAAATAAGATAATTATTGTATTGACCAAATTAGTAAAGCTTTAGAGCACAAAACCTCTTTCTTGACGTCCGCCATTCCCGATAAACTGGATTCGAAAAATTCGAATTTTTATCTTGTGTGGCTACATTTAGGAATGTTAAGAGCCTTAGCAAAAACACCTGGTAGGTAACCCAAAAGGGCTACGGTAGTAATAAATAAATAAATAAATAAATAAATAAATAAATAAATAAATAAATAAATAAATAAATAAATAAATAAATAAATAAATAAATAAATAAATAAATAAATAAATAAATAAATAAATAAATAAATAAATAAATAAATAAATAAATAAATAAATAAATAAATAAATAAATAAATAAATAAATAAATAAATAAATTAATAAATAAATAAATAAACCTGTACAAAAGTATCATGCGTAAACGTTTAAACTGCGACACCATAGTGTATCAGACTACTGCACAAGGCACCCAAAAGATGCTTGATCATGCTCACAGCCCTTTAAGCATCTGCCTGGCCACAGGCGTCTTCTGCACAAGTCCTTTAGAAAACCTTTACGTAGAATCCAATCTGCACTCCATCTCTATCTGCAAATGTCAAATTCCAGTCACATAAATTTTCAGAAAGTAAATTTGATCTTTCAACAACCTTTTTATTGCGCCGTAAACGAGATGACCTCTGACATACGCTATCACAATGACATCAAACTGCAGCGTGAGAGAGCCCTTCTCACTGCATGTGAGGAAACTGTTTCCGGAAATCTGTTTCCCACTCCTCAAACATTGCCTAATGGCTCCAGCGAAGTTACCGCCGTGGCAGCTCGCAGAATATGACGCATCGCTGGCCGAAGTCTCAAATGACGCTCAAGAGATACACAACTGACATTACGTCCTAGAACTTTAGTCGAAATACTGTTGCTCAAAATTTTAAACCGATGCATCAAAGTCGCATGCCGGCGTTACTTATACAGCAGTAGGTTCATACTTCTCGGAATCCGGCGTTCTGTACTCGGAAAGATGTATCTTAACTGCAGAAGCTTATGAAGTATTGTCGGCTGTGAAATATATGAAGAAAACGAAGCTAAAAGAAGCGAATATATTCACTCTCTTCATGCGTCCTGACATTTTTAATGTCGCTTCGTACGCACAAAAATCTTATACTCATTGACCATTATTCACTTTGCGCACAATTTATGCGTCTAACCAGCACGTCGCAGTATACCGGATATTTGTGCACAAAACATTGCGGGTAATAATGGGGACCTATACTCGGACGATCGCATTCGGAGTTAACACTCTCAGTGCGCCCCGAGTGGTTGAGCAAAACTGCTCGATTCATCAAACGCGCCATGCACTAACGTCACGCGATAGTGACCGCGCATCGCCGAAACTGATCGTGCGAGAGTATACCGCCCATGTTTCCAGATGAAATGGCCACATCCACAGCAACGAAGGCTAGTTGCTCTTGTATAGCTGACCGTGTCATGGATTTGAAGTCCTCCTGCGCAAAAGCTGAGGAACTATTGGCAAGGCTTGTGGGCCACCGAAAACTTTAATAGGTTCCACCTAATTAAGAAGCACTCAGGGAATTTGTCGTGGCGCAAGGCTAAAGAAACAGTGAAGTTATGGAGCCTGCACGCAAACAATGGCTCCAAAACTTTGTTTTTGAAGCTTCTGCTTTCAAGGGCGCCAGGGTATTTAGTAATTGAGCATCAGCAATTTTACTAAGTGAAGCACTTCCACCTTGTTTGAGAAGCGTTCTCTGTCTAACTCTAAGAGCTGCTGTCCAGAGCTAGTGTCTTTTAATAAAAATGATAAAATTGAGTTGTATAAAAAACGACAAATGATAGCGAGCGCTTTGTTAATATTTCAGGGGCCATTGCTTCCAGGAAACCTAAAGTAAACGGCGATTGCTTTCTCAGAAAGGAAGTCGGAAAATGCAAAGCTTCAAAACCACGATGGTTTTTTGATGTCAGAACATACCGGTGCGAAGAGTTTATCTATGGTGGTTGCGGTGGCAATAAGAACAATTTCCTGACTCAAAACGAATGTGAGAAAAGCTGCTCAGGTAAGCACGAAGAAGTTAAGTTTTTCATGAAGATTTTACAATTGTCCATTTGCTAGCAAGTTTGCATGCATGAAGCTCGCGAAGCGTTCTTTGAAATAGCTATTTGCTATCACCTTCATATTATTTGCTTGCACACTCGTTTGCTGTGTCCGACATTGAATGGGCTGGTTATTGAAAGATTTGTCGCGCTGTCATTTTTGTTTACAAACAAGTCAGCCTCTTTTACGAACCCGGAAGACAGGTATAGCCGTCGTGGCAAGGAATTTAGTGGGTGAGGAGCAACGGGCTATAAAGCAAAATTGTAGAATTTATACGCCATCGTATTTAGCCATTGCACAAACCTGTTTTAACGTCGTTTTTTATATTGGTCATATGAGTTAAGACTTCGTAAGCCGCGCAAACTGATTTGCGACTGGTCTAAGCACTCGTCAGTGTCGGCGCAAGCCTTTATTGTTAAGAAAAGCAGTTTCTCCAATCAGTCCTTATGTATTGTGCTTCGAAGTAAGCATACTCATACTTGTTCTCGGAGACAAGCGAAAACACTTTGCTCTTTTGGACACTGCAGCAAGATGTCAACCCGCCGTGGTTCCTTAGCGGCTATGCTGTTTGGCTGCTAACGACGAGGTCGCGGGATCCAATCCCGGCCACAGTAGTCGCATTTCGATGAGGGCGAAATGCGAAAACACCCGTGTACCTAGATTTAGGTGCACATTAAAGAACCCCGGAGGTCAAAATTATTCCGGAGTCCCCCACTACGGCGTGCCTCATAATCAGATCGTGGTTTTGACTCGCGAAACCCCAGATTTTTTTTAGCAAGATGTCAGTTATTTTGTCATAAGGCAATTCATAACAATGTTTGAATTTTATTATTTACCCCTTTCTGGTTCTTGCAAGGCAGGGCCGTCAATATCACGTTACCGTTACGAAAAGCAAATTCAGACCAGGGCAGGTAGATGCACTTCATTAAGTCAAATTGGATCATGATATTTAACAGCCCGAAACGACAAACGGGCTTTGGGAGACGCCGTAATGTTCGATTTCGATCACCTCTAGTTCTTAACCTGCTCCCAAGCCATGATAAACAGTTTTTTTTCCTTTTTTTTGCGTTCTGCCTCAACCAGAATGCTAACGGCGCCGAAAGTAATTGAGTCCGCGATCTATTCAGTTCGTTCATTATTTATCACTTTCGTTTCTACAAGCTTACGTTCCGCCGTTGGTACCCCTCGTTCCCTATTACTAGCACCTAAAGGCGTCATTTAACGTCGCAAGTTTTAGATTCCTATCATTGTTTAATGTTATATAGTGCTAGAACCGGCATAGACAACAATTCTAGGCAGTTGCCTTTCCAGAGTGTGCAACACCCTGCAGTGTGTCACCTCAACGTGTCAGTCCCTGGGATTCCCAATTACCACCTTTGCTTTAATCATCCTCCGTACAGAGCACGTGCAAACCATAAAACTAAGCGTATCATTACACGCATAAGTGCCGGAATTAAGCAGATCTGTAAACGTAGAATTGTATAATCTTAACCAAAATATTTCAAGTTTATTTTTTTTTGTTTTCTGAAATGGCGCATTGAAAATTAGTGGTATAACATTTCCGGTAATAAATGAAGAAACGCTGAAAAGCGGGGCAGTCTCTGGCTATTAAAAATGTAGTTTTATTTGGCATATTAATGAATCCTATATGCGTACACGCCATTTTGACGTTTCATGATTCGTTTTGCGGTTTGGTGACGTGGGGTGGCAGGCAGGCGAAGTGGGCGCAGTCGAAAAAGCTTTTGACCAATAGTGGAGGGGTCATGGCGAAAAAGCGCGGAATCGGAAACAATGTCTTTTGTTCAGTCTAATCACGCATAATAGCTGTGTACACGCCAGTGCTGGGTAGTATCGAAGATACATGTATCGTAGATACTGTCTTAGTTACCCTTTGGGTATCTTGTACCTGGATTACATCTGGCAAGACGTGTATCAGCATCTGTATTCCCGCGACATGAAAGAATGTATGGTGTATCTTAACATACAAGATACTGCTATCGCAACATCACCGCGCGAAACTATAAACGTTGGCTGAACTCCGCTTCTCAAGCTGCTACTGCTCTACTGAATAGCCACCTGAATAGCCACCTAAAGGCAGCGACATTGTTTTATCTTTCCGCCCGAGCCCTCCAATGAGGGAAGGGGATGAGGTCTGCGCGTCCCTATTGGTGTAGCAGAGTCATGTGGTGGCGCTCGCGCCGTCTCGACAAAAACAAGCGCCCGAACGTCTGCGTGCAGCCGACATCTTGTCTTCTTGATTTTTTGGTTTTTACGGACAAGGTAAAACTCCACAGCGGTATTTGCTCCATCACGCAGAGGCTTCTCATTGACGCTCTTTTAATTAGATGGCGACCCGCTATCTGGTAGGCAAGCAGAGCAGAAACTCCTATCAAGTACAAAAGCGACAAGCAAAAGTCGCTAACAGCGCAGCGTATAAAGAGCTTTCATGTTAAGCAGCTAAAGGCAACTATAATAAATTGTTCTGGAATAAAAATATACTGTGAGCAAGAAACACAAACATTTTGAGATAGTAACAGACATCTCATTCAAATGAAACAAGGTTGGTCGGAGTTAAGAAATTTTAAGCAAACATTCTTGTGCATATACGCGTTTGGTGCTACAGTATATAGGCCAATAAGAAATTTGCGAATGTATCGAAGTATCATGGAGATACAAATGTAAATTATCGCATTGGATACAATAATTGCGGTAATATCTTGTATCTGTATCTCAAAAACTTGTTGCCATAGTATCTTGTATCGTATCATGATAAAATTGAAAAGTATCTTTGCCCATCCTTTGTACACGTCATATCAGTTGGGGAGTTCTTGCAGTTTTTTGGACGTCGCGTGACGGACAGGCGAAGTGGCTGTGGACCGAAAAATGTTTTAACAATCGTGGAGAGTAGGTTGCACAGAAAAAACAAGAACAGTTTGGAATAGCTTGACGTTATAGCGGCCTTGGTGTCCATTTATTCCGCGCGTTCTTGCAAGCGAAGTTGACCCGTTGTTGTCGGGTGCCCGCTTGGGGAAAGAACTGAAATTATATGCCTGCTGAGGTGCCATTTGTGTGCTTAGTTTGATGCTGCTGCAGCTCGCACCGATGTCCGTCATGGCGGTGCGTTAAAACTACAGCTCCATAGGGGACGATTTCGGTGCGTGTCCGTCAGAATCGCTGCATACGAGGATTCTGGACAAATGGGAAGGCGTGCGAGTGACTGAAGTACAAAGCATACATCTATGCACGATGCTACTTCGTTGGACACGAACATTGTCAGTAAAATTAAGCCACCACGGCAAACTCTTCGCAACGGTGCACCGTTTACTGACATGCGACTGGGATGACAACCTCCGGTTAAGCTAGTCGGCTGTTCGCGATTTTCGTTCATCGTGGCTTTTCCTCCAGCGTTACTTATTTGGTAGTGGTCCGAGATAGACTTGCCATGGGTACCAGAACAGCAGGCGACCGGGCAGAGGTGACAACGAATGGTTGTAAAAACTTCACGTATTCATTTGAACATGGTGAACGTTTAGGAAGGGAAGAGAGAGTAAAGGTACATGCGGGTTCCTTAACTAGCCCAACGCAATGATAGATGCTGTAAGGTGACCTATGGTCAGTGAGAGTCTAGGCGCCAAGAGGCGTTGACCTCGTTCTGACTGGCCGCCGGTCACGTGGCACCAGCAACTGTCTTGGATTGGCCGTCCAGTCAATGGGTCAAGTTCACGCCTTTTACGGCGACGAGGTGATTTAGTTGCCCTATAGGAGCGTAGAAAGCTTTCCACACGGTGGTGACTCAGGGCGTCAATTTTTTTTAGATGTTCGCCCAAACAGAGGGCAACGTCATCAGCGCTCCACGTGACCGCTGCTTTTCGCGGTGCTTCAGTGAGAGGCCGTGACTCAGCGTTCAACTACACACTACGTCACACCGAACACAATGGTCAAGCCTAGTAGAATTTCCTACTGCAATCGGAGCTGGAAGGCTAGAAGGCGCCATGCCACTGCGATATCTGCCCAAGTCATTCGTCACGCAACACGCTAAATCGATGCTTGTAGAATTTGAGTCGTAACAAGGTCGTAACTCATTTGAGTCGTAACTCGCTGGCCGCCGTAGCCGACAGCGTTTGCGATCCGGCCACAGCTCGTCACGTAGAACGCTTATTTGTCTGAGCATAATAAACGTATATACAATTATGTAGTGCTTTTATAATTCTGTTTTTTTAACGATGCCGTAGGCACGAAAATAAAACGTATAGCCAGGCGATCCTCCTCGCTGAGACGAGTTCAATATATGCTGTCCGTGAAGACGCAGTACCCTCGCACCACACCTCCCAATCCCGTCAGTGCTTTGGCACTGCGCGCTGCTTTGCAAGACAGACGTCTTTTCAACATGACTGTATTCTATTAGTTACCATTTCATGTTAGAAACAAATTTTAGTGAGTGAGTGAAACAACTTTACTGAGACCAGCGGATTGAGGCCTGGGCCTAGGCCGCGCCAGGGGCGGCAGAGAGACCCTGTCTCCCGGCCGCCTCTCGAGCTCGCTGGATGGCCCATAGTTGATCTTGCAGATCTGAGCTGATCAGCGCAGCTTTCCACCGCGCCCCAAGCTGTTCTGCGGAGACTGCATTTTTATATTGTACATGTGCTTAATCCCATAGAATGTGTTCTAGGGTGGCGTGTTCTGTCAAATATAATTTGCACAAGTCGTTTGGGTATAATTCGGGGTATATTTTAGCCGTTTTTATTTACACAAACATCTGGAGTTGGAAATATGGTGTCAGTGGTCCTGTAAGGCTCCTTGCATCATGCTTTGTTGTTGTTGGCTTTAGGTTTTGCCAGATGCTCTGCAGTGACTCAATATACTGACTCGTACCTATAACCTATGCGCTGGTTCTACTCACTATCTTCATAACGGCATGCTTAGAACATCGATCTTTTTGCAAGCGAATATTCCTCGTAGATATGTTTATGAACATAGCCTTCATTGGATGCCCGAGTGGGATGTCACCGGAATGCCCATTCGGCATACCCGGACGGAGGTGGGCGCTTAAAAGCAAACGGTGTAAAATAATACACATTGTCATAGTTAATTCGCGATTATATTACAGCTAAACATACACGCATTGTTCAATTATTACTGTGCTTGTGTTTGCAGAATTCTTGTGGAACCCTTGTGTCAAGCCAATCATTCCAGCTTCGAAAAAGTCGTGCCACGGGGAGAAAAAGGAATGGCGGTTTGGTTACAACAAAGAAACGCAGAAATGCGAACGCTTTCTCGCTTCCACCTGCAACGAAAATATAAACAACTTCTTGACCAGGAGGAGCTGCCTCCTGACTTGTGCGAGTGAGTTCAAAGTTTACCACCTGTGGGAATCCGTGCAATCTCTTGTTTTGCATGTTGCGTTGCATCAGCTTACATGTTAGAAAAGCAGATAAACCTGCAAATTAGGTTAATTACATCGCTTGGCTACAGCCCATTCCAAGTATAACTTTAAGGTAAACCATTTCTTGCGCACCTTCGCGGACGTTCCCGATTGTTGCTGCTGCTGCTTGCTGTCTTGACGAATAGATAACATAACGAACGGGTAATATGTAGCCCCATTTGTGCAAATGCTACAGATCTGCTGGTTGCCGGTTCATTTCTCGACAAAATTATGCAGTGAAACAGCAAACGGCACCTAAATATGCCCACTGCAACAAATATACGCTATGAAGCGCACATTATTTCATTAGAGCGAGGCTATGTCTGCGTCGCTTTCCCCACAGTTTGGAGCGTCTACTCAGTCGGTTTCTCGCAGAGTACAAGTGCGCCCACCCTGGAGACAGTGTTATAACAAGGCGGGCAGATCCCAGAGAAATATTAGTGCG
Source organism: Dermacentor silvarum (assembly GCF_013339745.2). NCBI lineage: Eukaryota > Metazoa > Arthropoda > Arachnida > Ixodida > Ixodidae > Dermacentor > Dermacentor silvarum. The sequence goes on along the minus strand of NC_051163.1, from coordinate 118,409 downwards.
CGGTAACATGGGTCGGGTGGTGGGGGTCGCTTTGCTGTCTTGCATGACAGGCGCGGAAATGCTGTTCGAAACACTCCAGGATATAGTTTTTAAAGCGCGGTCTACAAGATGGTCAATTATATACGACTTAATGAACCGCTTTCCGAAGGATTTTCTTCACATATACGCAGATTCAAATATGCGCGTTAGATCTGCATATTTTTAAAGAACTAAAATATGATGCGCAGTAGATTTGATTGGTTAAATTGATAGGGTGGAATGCGTTAAAAAGTGTGTGTTTTATTGTTAGACAAAAAAATTCGAGGACACCTAAGCACTTATCAGTTGTGAATGCGAAATCATTAATGCCCAACTGAACGCCGTTGCCGAGCGGTCCTTCGAGTTATGAGCTCCTCGCGGGCCAGCGAGCGTGTTTTGATTTGGCCTTACTGAGGCGCAGTTAGAACACAGGCGAGAGCTTGTGCGGTCAGGGAACGCGCGGATAACGCAGGCTTCTGAGAGTGAGGGCGAGGGTGACGTGGCGTGGAGGAGATGCCCTCTCCCCTCACGCAACAGCTGGCGCGCCGCCCAGCAGGTGTGCCCTTTCGCCGCTCTGCGCCGTCGAGGCGAGCTCGTGACGTGCATGGCGTCGCAGCCAATGGGAATTTAGGTGCCGTTTGTCGCTTGTCCAGACGTCAGACGCCGGCTTTGTCCCTCACTGGGCCATTTGACGCTTTCCCATCAACATTTCATATTTTTAGGCGTTTTTGGTTACTCATGCCATCAAATATCAGATCAATGGCACCGTGTGAAAGAAATATTTTTATTACCTTCAACTTTTCTTATGCGTGCAGATATGAAAATCTACAGCGGATACAAAACAATGATACTGATTGTCGTGCACAGACGTCGTTGATAAAATATTTTTTTCTAAACGCACTACGTTTCCTATCGCGGGCAAGTTTAGGACATTCCCGAAGATATCCCCGATTCAAATATCAGTCAACGCAATGATTTAGTAGCGGAAACCTTCGCTTTAAGTGTTGCAACGATTGATAACCCGGCGCACTGACGCGGACTGCTTGAAAAGTCGATCGGTTGTTCGAATTATGCAACGTAAATGGGGCTTTAAGATCGATGCTGCCCTTTTATGAAATTCGTGTACGTTTTGTAACGTAAAGGTGAAACTATATTTACGAACTTGCTACGTATTTTTTTAGGTGTAGTGGCTGACACTTTCAGCACTTATGCCCGTAATAATAATATTAAAAAAGATGCGTCAATATTATTTTCGCGTAATGTTCTCCCTAAAACTGGCGACATTCAATAATGTCTGGAAAGTGGCAGCCCTTCAGCGCCCTAATGCCGGCTGTTCAACAATTTCAACGCACTGAATACTGTTAATTTTTTTTCTTCTAGGAAAGTCCCCTTGTTTGTACAATACGGAGTACCACACTAGGAGGACTTACGTATCTTATTTATACGACGCACAGAAGGATACTTGTGCAAAAACTACCACATATTTTTACAAATATAAGGTCTGGCCGAAAGACAATCGGTTCAGGTCGATTCAAGAGTGCGAAAAGCAATGTAGGCCTAAGCATACAACGCATACAAGTTTGCATAAATTATAGCTCTTCATCATCTACTGTAATTATCGCATGGAAAGTGTTTTGATTGTATCTAGGTGTGGGGACAAACAATAAACTACGTATTTATTTAGGTTTCCCGCCTGTTGAAATTGTTCAGTACATGTCTAAACCACACAAATCACCAGAATGCGTGACTCATTTAACGCTGCGTTTCTGTCGCGACTTACTCCGTGTGTATCAAATGCCTGTGGTGGTTTCAATGGCAAGTATAAGCTTTATCCGTGCCACCTCTGATTTCTTGCATGCATGTATACAGCAATATGTTTAGATCCTGTAGCTTTGTGCTTCTAATTCGGTCCAAAATTGTACAGTTCGAAATGAGCAAACGCAATGGCTCCTGAGGCTCCATGGGCACTAATGCACAGTATTTTATACCGATCTCTCCTTAACTATCGACAAAGTCACAAGCGGGCACCGACAATGTAGACGCGAACAATGTAATTGAAAGCGTGAGGTGAAATTTCACATATATAGGGAACCGGCTAGCTTTGAAGTTATCTCTTTAGTGTAACTGTTCGGAAAACACATAGAAAAACTTTTTTAACTACAGCTGGGAAATTACTGAAATGGAAAAGTTTATGTTCAAAGCTTGGCAGGGTGTGGTAATAGATATTGCGCGCGGAAAATAATAAGCAGTACAGTTCAAGTACTTACGAACGACATTCGGCGTAGAACAAAATGAAGTCTACTTAACTTGAATATAGTATGAGAAATATCATTTTATTGGCTGTATGACACCGGTATGACAACATATTTGTGTATTACTGCCCTCAATTCGGGTAATTTAGGGCAGGCTCTTAAAAAGAACATTAGCAGCGACAAGGGAGCAAACACAACAATGGAAAAAATTATAACGCCTCTGCTAGGAAAGGTTACGCTGCACAAAAAATAATCAAAAGAAGAAGCAAACAATCAACAGAAAATAACAAAGAATGGGAAATGGAGGGGAGTTTTGAAAATTTTGAATTGAGGCATAACGATCAAAGTTGCGTCACGTCACGCCAGCAGTGCAAACCGGGTGGTTTTACTGAATTGAATAAAATGCTAACGATTATGCGCTCAGAATTCTGGAACAGTCTTGCTGCAAATATATTGAGTGGAAGGAGATTTGTAGCAACGCTATCCATATTTACGCTTTTTGGAAAAGTGGGTTTCCTTTAATTAATTTATTATTTAATTATGGGGTTTTACGTGCCAAAACCACGATCTGATATTGAGGCACGCCGTAGGGGGGGGGGGGGGGGGGACTCCAGAATAATTTGGCCCACCTGGCGTTCTTTAACGTGCACCTAAATCTAAGTACACGGGTGTTTTCGCATTTCACCCCCATCGAAATGCGGCCGCCGTGACCGGGATTCGATTCCGGAACCGCGTGCAAGAAAACGTGTTCCTTCTGTCAGAAAAACGCTGTTGCCATAAAATTGAGTGTTCCGCGCATTATTATGAGACCTGCGCTTACGTGGTAAGCGGTCATCGTTACTTAACTAATTATGCAGTTCAAGTACTAGCTCTCGTTTTTAATGCGAAGCATTCTTGTGGAGTTCAACATACGTTTATGTAACGGCTATCTGGTTGGTAATTGTCCTTTGGCCGTTTTCAAAGGCCGATCCCGGAGATAGCGCAGTTGGCCATTCCCGGGTCTATGTGCCATTACCGGGTATGTGCCGCAGTTCAACGAACTTATCTGATGACTAATTTCGGCATGTGCCACTGGTTATGCGTCACCGTGTATGTGCCTCTGGTATTTGAGGCGGGTATGTGCCCCAAGGGCCACTGGGTAGGTTCCACTGTTCAATGTACGTCTTTGATGCCAACTTGGGTCATTAGGCATCATAACCTCTATGACATTTACTTACTTACGTAGAAGTCACATAATTGATCACGTAGACATCTACCTAATCAGGTAGGTACCAACTGGTGTCGACTCTGCTTAGCTTTACGTTTCTGTTCAAGGTGAGGAGCAATTTATTGAATGTTAAAAGAAATTAAATACGGGCCCCCCCTATTCACAAACAAGCCTTTGCGGTATAATGTTTCGTAAGGCCAAATACCAACCGATCCTGATGCTGAACATATTGTTACGAAGGACAGCCTGCCAATTGCAAACAGAACTTAAGATCGGAAAGATCTGCGAAGTTGACTCAAGATCTGTCAGCCATTAAAGCTTTACTGAGACAGATCTATCAAAGACGATCACCTGTGCAGCATGGTGCATAAAACTATGTTTTATTCACATTCAGGAACCAGATCATATGAGAGCCAAGCATATATATATATATATATATATATATATATATATATATATATATATACATTTGAAAGTAACTAAAAGGTATTATAATACACAACAATGTCATTTATGCTTTCTTGTTTTGCCTAGAGTTGGCAATGCCATTGCGTGGTTACTAATACTAGTATTACATTCATACGACAACATACTGTAAGCGTCGATTACCTCATCCTTGCTTCTGTTGCTCTCGCTTGCCAAAACGGCATGTTTTTCAAACACAGTCCAATTGTGTCTAGCAAAATGAGCCGCAAGGTTCCCATGGATACCGGTAAAGGAACCGACAACCGATTTTCAAGGTGTTGTGTCCCTCTGTTTGTGGCATGTGGTTGCGTTAGCGGTTACGGGACACTCGGGTACTGGTGCGAGACGGCGTGCCGGTGATGGCGCCTGCCCTAGTGCTCCGGAACTAATGGCGCTTCTGATTAATTGCCGGCAGAGTACGACTGATACCGCAATGTAATTCAGCCGCCGTGTCGGGTTTCGGGCGACATGAGGACTGAAGAGTAGTGCTGCGTGATCGGGCGTGGTTGGTGCGGTCACCATGCTGGCGTTGTTCAAATAAATAAGCTTTATTAACTTGATACTGGCGATGAGGTAGAACTGAACTCACGCCACATACGGTCAGTGCTACGATATGTCGACGCACGCCCTTCTCGGTAAGCCACAGTTCAACGGCTGTTTGTGCGTGTTGTGGTTCGGACGCCTGCAGCGTTTTTCGAAGTCAACGGCACTACCGACCACGTCAAGAACAAAGTCCACTTGCTGACGCGGTGACGTGAGGACACCTATGACAATGTAAAAGTGCTGAAAGTTGGGCGAGTTGGTGCGACTCCACTGAGTGCGACTCCACTAAGTTACCTTTACGTGAATAAATGTAACAATGCAAATAAACTGAGTTGCGAGTCAGCGCTTGTGTGTTACCTTTGCCTTGTGTCCTTGTTCCTTGCGTGTGCGCTGCAGTTTCATGGTGAATATCTATGACAATGTGTTTGCTCGGGTCCAGTCAAGCATGCCAACCGCCGTAACGTATGGTGGAATGGTCGCAGCACTTAAGGAACATTTTGACCTAAGGCCGTCGTAGCTGTACAGCAGATCAGTGTTTCATAAACGTGATCAGCTGCCTGGTGAATCTGTGAGTGACTACGTAAGCTAGTGACACGCTGCATCTTCGGTTATCGACCACAGACGACAGCAGTGACGGCGCTTCCGACAACTACAACACAGACTGGAGACATGACCGCTGCATCATCGTTGATGTCAACAGCTACACCAGCGGCTTCGGCAGGGACTTCAACAGTTCTACCATTGGAAGTGTTGCTCCACGACCGGTTCACTTATGTTAAACGTTACGCTAATCTCCAGCAACGTTATCTGCAGAAAAGGATGTCACCTTCGACAAGGCATCGATCTCGTCGTTCGCGCGGAATCAGCTGTTAAGCAACAAGTGAGGACCGGCCTACCTGAAGTTAACAAGGCTTCCACGAGTGGAACTGAGCGAAGCGCTAGAAAAGCTGCCCAACCGAGCCATTTGAAGTCGCGTCAGTGCTGTTGGTGCTGTAATGATTGGCACAATCCGAAACCGTGTAAATTTGAGAGAGCCGCGTGTAACTACTGCCGCAGAAAAGGACACATCGAGAACATGTGCAATGAAAATAAAAGCTAGGAAGAAAAGCTACCAGCGCAATATGTCTGTAGAGCCACTGGGAGAATGCCGACCCATGGTCGCTGGATAAAAAAAAAAAGACACCTTTTTTTTAATCCAGTGGCCGTGGCCGACCACATGACCTGGTCGACCAACAGCTGCCCCCGCGTCATGACCTGAACGCTATAACAGGCGAGCTGACTGCACAGAAGATTACACTGTCTGTCAGTGTGAATGGCAGGGCAATGACTTTCGAAGGCGATTCAGGCGCGACTTCCCGCATGATGAGCCGTGACACATTTTGCGTGACCTAGTAAACGAACCCACGTCAGTCTGAAAGGTAGGACGTTCATCTTCATACGTGGTGAGGACAGTGGCTCAGAGTACTCGGATCGGCCATGGTGACTGTGCCACAAGGACAAGTGAAGCAAGTTGCAATTGCTTGCAGTCCAAGAACCAGTTTGCAATCTACTGGAATGCAACTGGTTTAAATCACTTAGAATTTCAGTGATTGACATTCATCAAACAACCGTTAGTGCCAACCTGACAAAGGTGCTTCAAACATCGCTCTGTGTTCTCTGAAGACATCATAGGACACACCAGGGCACCGGTGCACCTGGAGCTGACTGAAGAAGCGAAGCCCAAGTTCTAGAATGCACATCCTGTTCCATTTGGCATGCGCTCGGCCATGCACTGCTACCAGCAACTACCTGTCACCCAATGACTTCTGAAGTTCTCACTGTGAACACTACAAAGGGTCTCTGCCGGGTTAAAAGGCTTCCATTCGGTGTATCCGCAGCTCACACAGTATTTCAGCGATTCATGCAAACAACCTTAAGTGTACTGCTTCGTGTCTTCCTTGATGACATTTTCTGCGGATCCTCGGAGAAGCAACACAAAGACAGACTGGAAGCTGTTTTACAATGACTGGTCCTGGTAAAATTGTGACTGAGCACGTCGAAATGTCACTTGAGAGTATCACAAGTCCGGGTTTTAGGTAATATAATTGACTGGCACGGAGTCCACACAACAGCAGAGAAGGTGCAAGCCAATGTGGAGTAAACAACCGTTTTTGTGGATGTTAGCTTTCTATGATTGTTTTTTAGAAGGGAGGACAGCGGTGGCATTCCCGCAATACTAGTTGCTACAGAGGGATATTCCATGGCGTTGGGAGTCAAGAGACCAGGATGCTTTGGATTAAGGCGTCCACCACTACCGACAGGCCGTGATGGACTTCTTTACCAAGTGGGTGGAGGTGAGCTAAGTAAACCAACCGACCACTACAGCACTCATTTATGAGCTGCGATCACTTCTTGCGACTTCTGGCATGCCTGGCAAAATAGTGTCAGATAACGTAACCGCATTTATTTCGGCGGTAATCCACGAATTCTGCAGGAGCAACGGAATCCGAGCCGCCACTTCTGCACCTTACCACCAAGAAAGCACTGGCCCGAGAGACGTCAGGATCCCTTAACCTTCGAGTTTCGCGATTTTTATTTCGGCAGCATACTACGGTTCATCAGACAACTGGAGTTACACCAGCTAGAGCTATGTTTGGCCGTGAGCTACCGATGCTCATTGATCTCTTCGTGCCCGCAGATAAAACAGCCGACAAAAACAAACAGCTGCCCAAGACCACGAGATTCCAGCCAGATGAACTCGCCTTGGCAAAGCAATTCGGAAAAGGCCCTGACTGGCGCTCGGGAATTCTCGTAAAACCTTCGGGTCATCAATCATGGTTCGTAAAGTCTGACACAACCACCTGTAAATGACTCCTAAATCAGCTAATGAAGCATCTCCGAACCTGGTGTGAGAAATAGACGTCCACTCTAAGGAAAACGCAGTTTAGATGACACCGCAGGAGCGTCATGCCGCGGTTTTGAGGCAACCAACACGTGTGGAGCGGAAGTAATTCCAAGGTCAATTCACATGGTCGTGAGGGCGAGGCTGGAATGCGGTTCAGTGCGATTGAAGCGCTACATCTCGCGGGGCAGAACACTAGCTGATAAAAATTATGCATCTATTATGTCACCAATGGAAACATTTGAAAAAGTACAGTCAATTTCATTACTCATGAAAATGTGAAGTCACAGACCGTTTGCTTCTATCTACAAATAATTATGAGTACGAAACTGCGCAGGCTCTCTGAAGTTTGCTCGTGGCAATTCATGCTGAGATATGCCGAGATTCTATTACCGTATTGAAAATTATAATGTCGCCAAGACTCTATTATGCGTAGCCATATACTTCTTTCTCGAGTTTTACGTGCCAAAAACCAGTTCTGATTATGAGGCAGACCGTTGTCTGAGACTCCGGATTAATTTTGACCACCTGGGTTTCTTTAACGTGCAGTTCAACGCAAGCACACGGGCGTTTTTGCATTGCGTCTCCATCGAAATGCGACCGCCGTGGCCTGGATGCGATAACGCGACCTCGTGCTCAGCAGCGCAACGCCTTAGCTGACTGAGCCACCCCGGCGGGTAGCCATATAAAGTAAAGTAATGCCAATATATAGAGTACTAACCCTATAATATCTGATGAATAACTATTTTTTAACTGCATTTTCACTAAAAATTATCTTTTCGCTATGTCTCCAGTACCAGAGAAGAACTGCAGGTGGCACTCGTGCTGTATTAGCGCTACATTAACGAAGGAAAGACTTCAAGCACCGACCAAGATAATCTGAAAATGAAGGGGAAGCGGAATGCAGCATAATGAAACACAGAGCACTGTGGGGCCATAATAAGTATGAGGTGGTGCGTGGAATCTGGAATGGAGTAATGGTGCCAGAGCTAACGTTCGCAAATGACATTCTGCTTAAGATCGGATATCTTGTCGGGGTTGGAAGTTAAGCAAAGATCAGTAGGCCGGCTGGCTTTGGTCTACAGTCTACCAACACCGAAATAACAGATGTGTGTTGGTACTAAGAACAAATGCATGTGGCACTTAGCTCAAAATTTGTTTGGACCCACTGCTGTGAATGTATGCAAAACTCTCAAGGCTCACCGGTGTAATGCCTGCCGTTATAGAATGAGGGCTATAAATACAGATGGGTGTCCTTACAATTGATTGTGACGCGATGATGTGACGGATGTTCTCACTTGCGCTTCATTTGTACTGTTGTTTGCACTTGTATGCGATGTGATGTGAGCTGGCGCCGTAGACGACTTGGTGCAACAAGCCTCGAACGGCTAATGTTGATTTTTTTCCACCGAGAAGTTGGCCTGCGAAATGTAGATGGAGTTGCTATGTGTCCACAAGCTGCGATAGCAAGACGTATGGGCTTCTATGGGAGCCCGGGCCGCTGTATCTTGAAAGTCATCTATCTACGGCGAGGACAGAGTCCGCCTTGCGGATGCGAGCGGCAGCACGAAGGTCGATTCGCACGCTGCTCTAACCGCGCTTACTCACTCCAGCGTTTTAACAGCGAGTTTCCGCGGTCATAGAGTGAGATGCGTTTATCTTTGATTGTGAGCATGCGATACCATGCTTGTTAATTTAGTTAGCATGCTTGTGTTTACAAGTTCATACTAACGATAAAATTATTATGCTCGTTTCGTATAGTTGTCCAATAATTTGCTGTCGCAATCGATGTTTTGCCTACTGCGGTTTTGTTTCTTTAAACAGCTTGGTTAATGTTAGCTAGGACACCCGACAGGAGTGCACTTGGATCACTGGATATGCCTCAGAATAGATAACCTGCTGCTGTCTGCTGTCTGACCCAGTGGACAGGGTGACTGGTTATGCGCCAATGGCTAAGTGCCTGAACAGACAACTTCGGCACTGCGTGTGTGATCTTGCTATCTGCAATATCCTGGCCAATCCCCCAGAATGGATGTGTTAGAAGGACACACAGGGTATGAAGCATCAAATGTATTTGGATATGTGCCGCACTTCTGCATCTATGCCTACAACTTTCATCAACATTCTTCCCTCGACAGGCATCACACGTTGCCTTCGCCCTTGTTTCACCGATCAGCCAACAGCTACTGCTGACGAGGCTGTGCTCGCATCATCCACTACTGCTGCTACCGATCGCTAACTCAAACGAGGCTCGCTTGATTAAAATTCCGCGACAGCGTTGGATCTGCGCCTTTTTTCGTTCGCCACGTGGTGAGGGAGACGTTATGAATGAGGTAATTGAATGAAGACGTAGACGCGACAACGCTGCCACGAGGACGGCGACGGCGTAGCGCAGTCGGGCACAAACGAACGAATACAGCAAACCCAGCTTTTTGAGCTGTTAAGTGCTGTCGCCGAAAAAGAAGAGGGAAATTGAAAGGCGCCACTTGTATAACGTGTTTAAGCAACCTAATAAAATAAGCTGGATTACGCAGGTTGGGGAGGCCGGCATATTAATTATTGATCGCGTTTTTGACGGGACATTAACTTGTAATGCTTTTTTTAAACAAACTGGGCCCGTATTTGCTGAACACTGTTAAGCTAGAATTGTTTGTAAGAGCACGTTCCGTGTAATCTAGAAAATGGACATGACATTGGCGAAGGCAGCTGGCCACTAGTGAACATCACTTACAAACGAAAAGCTTTGTCACTTTGGCCACTGAGTCCGTCTTGACATGTTTTTTGGGGATTAAATGCGTTAGCTGTTATTGACAGTTGAACGTAAATGAGTTTTGCCGTATTCAACCTTTTAATGAAATTGGGTGAAGGAGAGTGACAAGGTCTAAATGACCTACCAAATGATCTTCTGAAGAGATACATGAAATGATTGTAAAAATTCCTTGCAATTTTTGCAAGGAATTGCTGCGGGGAGAGCCGAACCAGCTTGGGAGAGCAGCTTGCTGCGGGGAGAGCCGAACCCACAACCTCCGCATTACGCGTGCGTTTCGCTATGATTTGCTATGGTGGCACGTCGCATTCTGGGGTATTTATGCATGTGTAACCGTGGGAGTGTTATCCAATGCAACTCCGGCCATCGCGGCGGATGCGGAACATGTCTTTGACCGGTTTGAACCGAAAGTATGGAAACTTTAGGGAAAGGCAGCCGACTCATAAATCCTCGTATGCTACTTGAAGGCTTTGAAGTTGCTGGATTTGGGACCCTCGCTATGCACTGAACGAGAAAGGAGACCGAGGTGCTCTAATATTTGACAATTATGGGACGATGGGCCCGATTCTTATCTATTTTATCGTTAGGAACTCCTCAATCCATCGCGGCGTGTTATAGTCAAATTGTAGGCTTTTATCTTTCAGTTTTGGCCGATTATGCGGTACCCGTTCGAAAGCTTTAGAAAAATCAACGAAAATTGCACCTGTGCAAACAAACTTATGCAAAGAAATGTGAATATCGGTTACAAGTTCATATAGTTGCTTGTGACACGATCGATTTTGACGAAAGCCATGTTGGTTATTGAAGAAGAAGAACGTAAACTTTATTATCAAATCGATAAGATTTGAGTCCGGCGTATTTTTAGTGGGTCTGGGCACCCGCCGCGGACGCGGTTCCGAGACCTTGTCTCGAAGCGGCTTCCTCGGCTCGCTGGACGGCGCAGGGCTGTACTGTCAGGTTCGAGCTGAGCAGTGCGGTCTTCCAACGCGAGCGGAGGCTGGCGGTGGAAGAGACGGAGGTGTCGACACTGCCCGAATTGTTTGTTATGTCCTGACATTCCCATAACATGTGATTAAGTGTGGCAACCTCGCCACAGGATGTGCATCTGTTTGTTGTGTACATGTCTGGATACATGGCGTGCACGAGTCTGGGGTTTATGTAAGAATCAGTTTGTCATTGCCTGTAGTGTACTGCTTGCGCCCTGTCTAACCTAGTGTGAGGGAATACGCGTCTCTGTATACTGGTAGTGTGTCGTGAAACCTGGCCAAACGATCCTCCCACGCCCAGACGTTTGCAGTACCCCGCGGGGGCTCTTCCTCCGATGATGCTCGGTGAGTGAGGTCTCGAGCAACGCTGTGAGCCGCTTCCTTGGGGGCACTCAGTCCAGAGTGTGCCGGCATCCATGTCAAGTGCCTTCAGTTATCGACGTCGGCCTCTCCCTGGTGTATTGGATGTCGCTTGAGTATGTGATACGCCTCTTGCGATATGCGCCCATTTGAAAAATTGCGAATTGCCGTTTGCGAATCGCAGATCACGTATGTAGCCTTGGTTTGTGTGAGGGCCAGTGCTATGGCCGCTTCCTCTGCCGCTTCGGCATATGTCGTGTTCACGGTGACGCTCGTGAGGTGG
>NC_051163.1:66437-106547 GCF_013339745.2 Dermacentor silvarum | reverse complement strand
TCTTTGTCCTTTGAAAAACAGTTGTGCTTTTTGTTCCCTAGGACGTTACCCTTTTGTTTTACCGAGTTCTTTCGAGCGAAACAATTGCTGGTGATCCTAGAGGGGAGGGGGGTATTTTGTAAGTGTGCAGTTAGTGGACATGTCCATTTCCTCTACTGCTGAAAGGCTGATTGGCTGGAGTACCTGTCTCTATCTGACGCGTACACCAGCCCAGCCAATCAGAACTTCAGCAGCAGACGAAATGGACGAGTCCATAACCCCCCTGATCTACTCGCAGACATGCGAAAAGAAAAACGCTATACCCCCTCCTCCTGGGATTCGATCCGGCGACCTCGTGCTCCGCAGCGCAATGCCTTAGCTAACTGAGCCACCGTAGCGGGTGAGTTATGTTTCTGAAGGACAATTACAATCCATAGCGGCGCAAGCATACTGTAAAAAGGAAATGATACCTTATCTCGAATGAAATAAAGACAAGGAATGGCCAATAGCGGGTGGCTCAGGTTCGCTGTTCAAATAAATCTAAAGTAAGGCTGTTCTTCTGGTGCAAAAAGTGGGAATAGGCGGCGAGCGCTGGTGCCATGTTTGTCTAGCTCGTATTTTGTGCACCGACATCTCGAAGGTTCATTTCGCACTGTTAACCCAACAAATTTGTTGGGTTCCAAAAGCGTGTACTTTGTAATTGTAACGCTTATTTATGTTAAATGGGCTTTCAAACTTTGAAACACTATTTTACTTTTGGTACAAACAGCAGCCAGTTGGTAAATAACTTTTTGAGTGTGCACCGTGAGCTGTCGAAGACCATTTCTTGTTGGTACCTAAAAAGAACGTTTCAATGCTGTGCTCAACATTGTCGAGTAGTCTCTTCCAAAAAGCCGGCAATATTTAATATGTGACCGACTTGTCAGTTTTTTTTACGAGCTCTCAAGCAGGAACGTGTTCGTTTTCCTTTTCGTCCTAGTCTGCCTCGTCCTTTACATGCAGCCCAATACACGAGGCGGCTCAATATTGAGGAGCGGCATGGAGCGTGTAAGCAAGCAAAGCAAGAATGCAAAAGTGCCCGGAAGGACAGAGACAGGAAAATGCGTGGAAGGCGCACATGTGGCACCGGTGTCGAAGCAAACTTGCGAATGACAATTTATGCCTTGGTTGAGAAATAGAGGCATAAATTGTCATATATATCCGACAACATATATCGAGATACGAGGAAATATCGTCGCGTTTTAGGCCGATAGGAAACGAGGTGTGCACACTGTCCAATGGGAACGCTAAGTTTCCCGTAACGTGTTAGCTTAGCGTCTGCTAGTCGTCTGTCGTAGCAAACTTTCCGAGACGGGTGCGTATCAACGCGAAAGTTATCTCAAGTGTACCGTACGTAGAATCCTAGAAATAGAGCCATGTATACAACTGAAGCAAGTGTTGGGCTGCTGAGCACGAGGTCGCGGGATTGAATCCCGGCCACGGCGGCCGCATTTCGATGGGTGCGAAATTCGAAAATACCCGCGTACTTAGATTTAGGTGCATGTTAAAAAAAACCCAGATGGCCCAAATTGCCCGAGTCCGCCGCTACGGCGTGCCTCATAATCAGATCGCGGTTCTGGCACGTAAAACCTTGTAATTTGCATGGGACGTACAGGTGTTCCCATTGTTTTCCCGCACATGGTTCTCAGTGCATGCGCAATTGACGACAGTTTTTTTTTTTTTTCGTCAGGTACGCACAATCAGGACTCCACGAAAGATGTCGGTCGATTGTTACACCCAAGAATTTATGGTTGCTTTAAAGATAGACACCCGCAGAAATAACATTAATTGATGTTCCCACACTAGCTATTGCTTGCGGTGCCGCTTGCTTACACGTGCTTTTATTCTGAGATAGTGATCAAAACTATGAAAGCTGGGTTATGGACAACACATTATATAAGTCATTGTTGCAGCGTCTCTATGAAACGGGCCGGCATGATTATATTTAGCCTATTATGACGTTATACCGCTTTACAAGCCAAGCGCAAGAAAAAACATGTTAACTATTAGCGTCAATCCGCGATGACTTCTTGGTTAGGCATATCATTCCGTGGTTAGGCTTGACCTGCCGTAACTTTAATTTGTTGTAAGCGATCAATTTGTGCTCTGCGTCCCAGCTTACTTTTTTTTTTTACACAAAAGTATTTTATGCCGGGGTCCGCGATGAACTTCCGTTACGGATGTAACGGATGTGACTTTCTGCGCCAACGAGTAAACTATGTTTTGCTGAGAAGGATGGCGCCACCATCTAGGAGCCGTGAAGCGAAGTACTGCATCGTGACACTAGCGAGCGCCGACAGGGAGCGCTTCGGTAGTCCCAGCGCAGCGGCGGCTGCAACGTGGTATAGCCTGGTGTTGGCACTTTCCGCGCATGGTTTGTCTTTCGCGTCGGATTAAAGCGTTACGGCGGATTAGCCTGTGGCGCCTCGTCGCCTACAGAGTGAAGCTTCAACATGCATAAACAGTGCTTACACACCGCCCACTGCTTCGCTTGCGATGGCATCAACTAAGAGAGAGAGAAAGAAAGGGAAAGAAAGACAAGGAGGTTAGCCACTGTAAATACGGGCTGGCTACCCTGTACTGGAGAAAGGGGTAAAAGGAATAAAAAGTGATAGAAGAAACAAATAAATAAAAAAATAAGTAAGAAAAATTTGCGCAATAACGCGACCTTACGCGCTACACCGTTCAAAGCAGGTAGCACAATTCTGAAGATCTTAAGAACTTCAGCAGAGCCCTTAAGGCCTTGAGTGGCGAAACCCGTCTTGACCCGTGTCCTAAAGTTTTTACTCTGTGAGGGAGCGATTGTCCAGTTTTTCAATCGCAGTCACGAGCACTTTTCTTGCCACATTGTAGCGGGAATAGTCACAGAGGTGGTGCTTGATCGTCTCCTCGCAGCCACAGTTGTCGCAAGCAGGGATGTAGGAGAAGAGAGGCGCAGCCAAGGATGGCATAGAATCAAACGGTAGGTTGAAACAAGGGAATTTGCAGACATCAATATTTATTCGCATGCCTCAACACAGGCGTAATTGAAGATCGCTGGAAAAGGCCTTCGTCCTGCAGTGGACATAAAGACTGATGGTGATACTACAACTACGACTTCAATAAGGAAATAAGGTTCCGTCACATTACGTGCTCTCTGTGCAGGTTTGTGCTTCCAGTCGGCGACAAACTATGTTTTTTGTCACGAGCTCTAGTGGTGCGCTGCCCCCGCAGGGGCGTCTGCGTAAGCAGGCGTTTGGTGTGTTGCGACACCACGTACCCGAGCACATGAGGGTTGGCCCCTCCCGCGTGTAGCCGTGCGCGGCTTAGCCGTGTCCGGGGAAAAGGGAATCCTGGGGGTTGAGCCGACGCTGAGTGTTTGGACCTTTAAGGCCCCTCGGCGGAGGCAACACACCTCTTTGGCCTCTGCTTCTCGTAGACGGCACCCCCGAACTGACCCACCCGGGGGAAATCGGTGGTCGCCTTTTCCTGTCCCCCTCTCCAACCTTTTGCTCTCCTATCTCCTTTCTTTTGCTCTCCTATCATCTCTTCTCTTCCGTTACTTCCAAATTTTCACAGGCGGCTTGGGTTAACCTTGTGTATGTGCCCTCCCTTGGGTATAATATATTAGGTTATAGTGGCAATGTACGGTTGGCGCCTGCAGCCTTACGCGTTAAGTGCTGCAGCGTCCCCTAGTTGGGCTCCGTGGTGGGTGGCCGCCATTGCCGCCGAAATAAAACAAACCGTTATGGGAACACCCGCTTTTCCCCGCATACTTGATCGTCATCCTCTAAAGAGGGGACGCACCGATGAACTTTACCTATCTTTCAACCGACCAAAAGATAACTATCCAAAATACCATGTTGTACACAGTGAGAACTCTCAAAAACCGGCCAGATCAATTTCACCATTCATTGTTGCGAAATCTTTAACCGAAGCTTTAGGGTCAGGTTACAAAGTGATCAAAATGGCTAGCGGAGACCTTCTTCTTGAGGTCCCCCAGAAACAGCAATACGAGAAACTCAGCAACCTTGTGACGTTCGGCAACATACCAATTTCTGTATCACCACACCGATCAATGAATAGCTCACGCGGAGTCGTATCAGAAGCAGACCTCCTAGAATTATCAGAAGCAGAACTCCTGGAAGGGTGGAAAGATCAAAACGTCACCAATGTAAAACGTATCATCATCAGACGGGACAACAAAGAAATCCCCACCAAACATCTTGTGCTAACATTTGGATCTAGCGTTCTGCCTGAAACAATCGAAACAGGATACATTAAGTTAACTGTCCGACCATATGTCCCTAACCCTAGACGGTGCTTTCAATGCCAAAGATTCGGCCATGGCTCGCAGAGCTGTCGTGGTCAAATAACTTGCGCAAGGTGTGGAGTCCAGGGCCACTCCTCTGACAATTGTAGTGGCACTCCTCACTGTGTGAACTGCAGTGGTGACCACGCATCCTACTCACGTTCCTGCCCGAACTGGAAAAAAGAAAAGGACATAATCACCCTAAAAGTAAAGAAAATATTTCTTTCAAAGAAGCCCGTAAGAGGTGCTCACTTTTCCACAGCACACCTTATGCTGATGCGGCGCGTCGGGGGGCAGCGTCGCAGCGGCCACTGCCACCTGCCCAGCCCGCGCGCAGCGAGCTGTCGCTTGTGGCTCCTGCCCCTGGGGTGGAAGGATCTAAGCCTACTCCACCCAACCTGCAAACAGGCCCGGTTACTCTAGGGTTGCCGGTAGCACAAGAGCCCGCGGCGACAGCCTGCACTATGAGTAGCGAACCCGCAGGACCGCCAGCAGCTCCCACGGTGGGTGCAGTCAAGGCTGCCTCACCCTCTCCAGCCTCTGCTGGCGCTGGCAACAGCCGGCGCAGCTCAGGCCCAAAGGCAGCCCCATCGACCTCCGGGCTGGTGGGCACAAAGGTCTCGTCCTTCGCGGCTAGACTTTCTCGTGAAACTTCTCGCTCGCAAGAGCGCGTGTCCGGCGCCTCACAAGAGGCAATGGACACCACACCCATCCTGACGGCGCACCAAGCGCCTAAGGAGCGGCGAGGTTCGCTCGACCGCTTCAGAAAGGACAAATCCCGCGTTACAGGGCCTGGAAAGGGCTCTGTAATCTAAGGCAACACTTCCTTTTATTGCGATAGCAATTATATGGACACTCAAAAGCAGATTTCTGCCGTCGGCGTCGCCGTCGCCGTCGGCGTCGCCGTCGCCGTCGCCGTCGCCGTCGCCGTGAGGTTCCGTATGACGTCAATGGAGATGAAATCGTGGCCGCGCGCCGCGGTAAGTGGTTCTTGAGGGAAAGGGAAAGGTTGGCGCTATCTTCTGCAGCGCCGCCGAACGCTGTATGTGCGAGTGAAAGGGCGCGAGGGACGCGCTCTTTCACGGGGAGTGAACGCACGGCGGAGAACAAACGCGCGTTCTGCGCCGTGCTTCCTTAAGGGCTGCAGAAGTAGGCGTCTCTTTCCTCCTTTACAATCACCATATATGTAGAGCAAACGCGCCTTCTTCCGATGCGCGAGAGACCGTGGGGGAGGGGGGGAAGGGGGAGGGAAGGGAGGCGACGTTTAGCTGCGGCACCAAGTGCCTATTTATATCAGAGGCTCCGGCAACAGTCACCAACGCCGCACGCATTTTGAGCGAACGCGGGCAAAATGCCGACGGCGTCGACAACAGTTCGGCGCGTTGCCGGTGCTGCTGCATGTCCAAGTTTATACAGCTGATAAAGCTAATATCATTACTCCGTATATCTCTCTACAAATTTGCTATCGCAATTGATGCTTCACCTTTCAGGTGAAACTGCGACAACTTTTTTTAGTACACACAGCACCCATTTACATTCAGTATGGATACACAAATCATACAATGGAACATCAGAGGCCTTCTTAGGAACCTCGATGATGTACAAGAACTTCTCCACGAACATAATCCAAAAGTGCTGTGTGTACAGGAAACTCACTTAAAATCGGAACATGCGAACTTTCTCCGACAGTATATTACGTTTCGTAAAGACCGCGATGATGCTCGTGCATCCTCAGCGGTGTTGCCGTTATAATTCACAAAAGCATAGCGTGTCAACGTTTGAAGCTGCAAACGCCACTTGAAGCAGTGGCAGTCCGACTTGTTCTCCTAAACAAACTCGTCACAATTTGCTCGCTTTACATACCCCCACATTACCGCTTACACAAACGCGAATTTCAGTCTTTGATAGACGAATTGCCAGAGCCCTATCTTGTTCTGGGCGATCTCAATGCACACAACAATCTGTGGGGCGACGCTCGCATCGATGCGCGAGGCCGTCTAATTCAAGATTTTCTTTTCTCATCCGGTACGTGTCTGCTGAACAAAAAAGAACCTACATATTATTGTCTTGCAAACAAAACTTTTTCTTCTATAGATCTCAGCATAGCTTCTCCATCTATATTTCCTGAACTTGAATGGGAAGTTATAAAAAACCCTTATGGGAGCGACCATTTCCCCATACTGCTGAGAACACCAAGACAATACGAATCTCCACCACACGCTCCCCGGTGGAAGGTCGATGCAGCGGACTGGGAGAAATTCCAAACACTTACCAGTACGCTCTCGTGGGCAGACATTTCATCACTCGGAATTGACGGTGCCGTCGAATATTTCACTAATTTCATAATTGATGCAGCTGTTAAATGTATTCCACAAACAAGTGGACTTTCTAGCAAACGCCGTGTCCCGTGGTGGAATGAACAATGCCGGAACGCACGTAGGGAGCAGAACAAAGCATGGAGGCAGCTTCGCGATTTTCCTACCACTGAAAACCTCGTCAATTTCAAGAAAACAAAATCCCAAGGTAGGAGAACGCGCAGACAAGCCAGAAGAGACAGCTGGCAAAAGTTCTTATCAAGCATCAATTCGTACACGGATGAGGCCAAGGTTTGGAACAGGGTCAATAGAGTAAGAGGGCGACAAACAAATCCGCCTCCCCTGGTACACACGCAGGGAGACAGCCTGGAGGACCAAGCGAACCATCTGGGTGCACATTTTGAACATGTGTCCAGTTCATCACACTATTCTCCAGCATTTATAAAATACAAAACAGCAATAGAAAAACAAAAACTAGACCGAAAGAGCACCGGTAACGAGCAATATAACTTGCCTTTCTCTCTTGCAGAGCTGCATGCATCACTCACCTGTTGCAAACAATCTACCCCAGGTTCTGACCGCATACTATACGAAATGTTGAAAAACCTGTCCAGTGAAACGAAGAAAACCCTTCTTTGTCTCTATAACTCTATATGGACCTCCGGCGAGATCCCTTCTGCCTGGAAAGAGGCCATAGTGATCCCTATCCTAAAGCAGGGCAAGGACCCATCGTCCGTATCCAGCTATCGGCCCATAGCTCTAACAAGCTGCATCTGCAAAGTCTTCGAAAAGATGATAAACCGCCGTCTGATACATTTCCTAGAATCAAATAAGCTGCTTGACCCATACCAATGTGGGTTTCGTGATGGCCGATCCACCACTGACCATCTGATACGCATAGAGGCTCAGATTCGTGAGGCTTTTGTCAACAAGCAATTCTTCCTGTCTGTTTTCCTCGATATGGAAAAAGCATACGACACCACGTGGCGGTTCGGAATACTGAGAGACCTCGCACACTTTGGAATACGTGGAAATATGCTGAATATCATTGAAAGTTACCTGTCCAACCGCAGATTCCGTGTCCGTGTGGGTAATGCCTTATCAGTACCATATGTGCAGGAAACTGGAGTACCACAGGGTGGTGTGCTCAGTTGCACCCTTTTTATCATAAAAATGAACTCTCTGCGTCTGTACATCCCACGCAACATATTTTATTCAGTATATGTCGACGATGTACAGATAGGGTTCACCTCATGTAACCTTGCAATCTGTGAGCGACAAGTTCAACTTGGTCTGAACAAGCTGTCTAAGTGGGCAGACGAGAATGGGTTTAGGCTTAACCCACAAAAGTCCACATGCGTCCTCTTTTCCAGAAAAAGAGGTCTGCACCCTGATCCCAACATCGAGATGCAGGGTGAGGGTCTACCTGTAAAAACAGAACACAAATTCTTGGGCGTAATTCTAGACGCGAAGCTAACATTTATCCCACATCTAAAGTACCTAAGAAACAAGTGCATGAAAACAATGAACATCCTGAAAGTGTTGTCTCGCACTGCGTGGGGTAGTGACACAAAATGTCTACTGAATCTCTATAAGAGCCTGATTTGATCACGTATAGACTACGGTTCCATTATATACCACTCCGCGACTCCGAGCTCCTTGAAGATGCTGGACCCTGTCCACCATCTGGGCATCCGCCTCTCTACGGGTGCATTCAGAACAAGCCCCGTAGAAAGCCTATATGCAGAATCAAATGAATGGTCACTCCATCTGCAGAGAACGTACTTGTCCTTTATGTATTTCCTGAAAGTAAACTCAAGCAAAACTCACCCTACCTACACAACTATAAATGACCTGTCCAGTGCCCAAACCTTTCAGAACCGCCCTAGCGTAAGAAAGCCCTACGCACTGCGAGTAAGAAGTCTTGCCGAAGAGATGGATGTGTCGCTCCACGAACACGATGTCATGTACTCTCCTGTACAGCTGCCGCCATGGCAGTGGCAGCTGATTGACTGTGATCTGTCCTTCGTTGATGTTACAAAGAATGCGCCGGTCGCACATATCCGTATGCACTTCCTCGAATTGCAGCACAAATACTCATGTCCGGAATATTTTACTGACGCCTCAAAGTCACACACTGGCGTGTCTTACGCGGCGGTCGGTCCATCCTTTTGGGCTGCCGGAGTTCTACACCCAAACACAACCATCTTTACAGCGGAGGCCTACGCCATCCTGGCGGCGGTTAAACAGATCAAACAGCTAGACATACGCAAGGCAGTCATTTACACTGACTCCTTGAGCGTGTTGAAATGTTTAAAAACTCTCAGTAGGCACAGAAACCCCGTCATTATAGCTCTTTATTCCATACTTTGCACCGCGTATGCATCTAAGCAACAAATTGTGCTGTGCTGGGTGCCAGGGCACCGCGAGATCGAAGGGAATGAGTTGGCCGACAAGCTAGCCACATCAGTTCATACAGACGCTGCCACTTCACCCATAGCCGTCCCTGTAATGGACCTAAAGCCACTTATCAAGAAAAAGGTCAGAGCCTACTGGCAACGTCTGTGGGACAGAGAAACGAACAACAAACTACATACTATCAAGCCTCATCTCGCTCATTGGCCGTCAGAATCGAAAACACGCTACACACAGGTTACACTTTGCAGACTCAGGATAGGACACACATACAGTACACACGCATACTTATTGTCCGGTGGCGATCCGCCTGTCTGTGACGAATGTGGCGAGCCACTCAGTGTACTTCACGTCCTCCTGCAATGCCCTGAACTGGAGCCTCAGAGGAAAATACATTTTTCATTATCATTACGGCAGAACCTACCATTACATCCATGTATGTTTTTGGGCAATGAACCTCTTTTTAAATACCAATCCGTTATCGCGTTTTTAAAGGATATACCTAACTTTCGTGTTATATATGCAGGTGACTTGTAGCACGGGGTCTCTGGAGAGGCCGCTGCTGCGGTATTTTTTTTTAAAGAAAGCACGTGCCTCCTGGTCTTTGTCTACAAAGGCTTCCGGTAGGCGTCGTGCTGCTTTTATATTCTTAATACTCTAAGCACCATGACCATTTCTCATCCGTTCACTACCCATAGATCATTCCACACGTCACTGCCATAATTCTATTCGATATATGTTTTACGCTTCTATACCGCGATTTGTTCTTAGGCCCCTTTACAGCCACATTGCATCCTGTCATCGGAACTCACTGATCATGGCAAACATACCATTCATTGTCTTGGCGCTCTTTGGCCACACTTGGCCCTTGCGTCACAAAACACCAAATATCATCATCATCATTAGTGGTGCGCTGTGGCTGCTATAGTCGCAGAACCGTGCCCCTCCGCTGATTCGGTGGTCAATAGATTGAGATGTGCGATGCATTCCGCGCATTAATTATACCATATTTTGCGTTATAAAGGTATACGACACTTCACAGACTTCGTGTTCTGTGATGACGCACTATTTTTTATACTTTTTTTATAATGTGACGCACTATTTTTTTATTCAAGAATGCGAACAGTGAGAGGAGTCTCTCATTAGCATTCATAGCGTTGCCTGCTTTGTATAAAACATGGTATAGTGTTTATTTTTTCTGCACAGTGAAGAAGGCATTGGCGGTAACCGAGAGGCTACACGTATACGATAAGGCAGTGCTTTGCTTTGCGGCTCTTCGGGAGCCGGAGCTCATTTATATTAGGGAGTAGCGCTGGCGCCCACTGCTTACCGATTGTTCAGTGGAACCGTTTCCGTTTCTGATAAGAGTTCTTGACGAAAGCGAGGAGTGCAACCCACTGTCTGGTGACCGGCTTGTCTTATGGAGAGCTGAGTCTTTGACAATGCTAATCTGTGAGAACCGCTGCTTGACTCGCGCAATGGCTTGCCTACAGATTAGCGCGGATTTGTTGGTAAGGTAGAGAGAGGAGGGAGCATGTTGGCCACTCCTTGAGGCAGTTATTGATAGAAGGGAGCAGTGGCAACCCACTTCTGCGTGACTGGCTTGTCTGAAGGCCAATGGGATGCTAGATAAAGCCGAGCTACAGAAACCGCTGCTTGACTTACACAATGGCTTGCCTGCAGATTAGCGTGGAGTTGTCGATAAGGTAGATAGGGGGGGGGGGCGGATGAGTAATTCCTCGAGACAGCTATCGATAGCAGGGAACCATGCAATCCACTGCCGAATGACTGGCGCCGTCAGAGGAGGGCGGATTCACTGATAACGAGGGGCTGAGGAAATCATTACTCCTTGGCTTCTACGTTGGCTCGAATAGATTATCGCGCAGTTGCCGATAAGGGGCGCCGTGCCAGCCATTCGTTGAGCATAGCGTAGGCTGGGCTATGCAATAGGATGCAATGTTTGATAATGGTAAATTGTTCATGGGCCATATTTTGTATAACGACACATTTGGTCAATTGTATTCAATTCTAGTCAACATTCCACCCAGTAGCCGATCCCAGTGAAAGTGGCTTGACCTATGACGATGAATAACAGGACTGGAAAATGTAACGTTTGATGATGATTGCATTTTATTGGCGCAAGGGCATCTAAGGCCAAAGAGCGCCAGGACATGTGTCTTGATTTAGCAAAATTATGAGTTAAAAACTGATTTAAAATAGAGGCTGTATAGAGG
Source organism: Dermacentor silvarum (assembly GCF_013339745.2). Lineage (NCBI taxonomy): Eukaryota > Metazoa > Arthropoda > Arachnida > Ixodida > Ixodidae > Dermacentor > Dermacentor silvarum. The sequence continues at coordinate 95,274 of NC_051163.1, read as the reverse complement.
CCTACGAAGAAGATTGATCTATAGTATTAGTGAATGAAATGTAAAATAATGACTACAATAAATATAAGGCCTTGGGTGCATTGGCTACAGATACAGACGGTAAATTATTGTGCATAGACCGAGTCCCTTGCTGTACAATTCTTGCTTGCGCGAAAATGGAACCTTTAATAAATACGGTTCCCACTCTCCTTTGGGTGATAGCTCTGGGCCGGCATTTTGTAGTGATGCTTTATGTCTTATTCTATACTCTTCTTATCGTCCACCGTTCACGGCCGGCTGATCCCGTTGATAACGTGAGCGGACCGTCGCTTTGACCACGGACCGAGCGCGAAAAGCGCGAAAATGCATTTGCATCGGAAATGCATCACTACAAAATACCAGCCCTGGCTTGTCAAAAAGAGGGCGTAGTCGTCGCTTAATGGCGCGTTTTAGCTCGAAGCAACGCCTTCACTGGTGCACGGAAATGTCCACGTAATAAGAAGTTGTAACGTTAGGCGACGTGCAAGCTATCACTTAGTGACAACTGTCACTCGTGTTGACCGCACAATGAACATTTTAACACCCTTATAGGTGTATAAAGGCTGCATATTTTGCCTTATAGTGAACACGCTCACCTTTAAGGGGGTAAAATCGAATCGCCGAGGGGGGCCAAATGAATTTTTGGGCGTATTTTTGTGGCCAAGTAAACAGGATGGCCGCTGCAACACAGGACACGATAACAGCATGCCATAGGCTTTTACGTTTTATCGCCGCCAAGCCATCATGCCAGATAATTCGATGCCCACCAGGTGGTCAGGATTGATACACGTTTTTGGACTACAGCTTCTGTCATCGCAGCTGTAGTTTGATCTTGCTGTCTGACACAATACGGGTTTGTTTATTTATAGCCTTCAGGCTAAAGGTGTTAGTCATTGGTCATACCAGCACCTTTAAAAGTGCAAAAAAGATATGTTGGTGTGCTAAGTGTGCTCAGCAAGCTGCGCACAACACTGTCGTGAAATTTTCTGCGAGTATAGCAGCCGACAGCTAGCATGATGATCCCGCAGGGGCGTCTGCGTAAGCAGGCGTTTGGTGTGTTGCGACACCACGTACCCGAGCACATGAGGGTTGGACCCTCCCGCGTGTAGCCGTGCGCGGCTTAGCCGTGTCTGGGGAAAGGGGGATCCTGGGGGTTGAGCCGATGCCGGGTGTTCGGACCTCTAAGGCCCCCCGGTGGAGGCAACACACCTCTTCGGCCTCTGCTTCACATAGACGGCACCTCCAGACTGACCCACCTGGAGGAAATCGGCAGTCGCCTTTTCCTGTCCCCCTCTCCAATCTTTTGTCTTTCTTTCTCACTTTTCCATCTTTACTGTCTTCTATTCACTTCTTTTAACTTCCTATTTTCCAGGCGGCAAGGGTTAACCTTGTGTAATATATCCAGTCTTGGGTATATATATATTAGGTTATAGTGGGAATGTACCGCTGGCGTGCGCAGGGTGGAATATTTCTATTCCTGTAGCGTCCCCAGGTTGGGCTCCGAGGTGGGCGGCGGGCATACCTACCGAATACAGTACTGCTATATATGGCTTCCAGTTTCCCCCCACTACATGATCGCTCCCTGAAGAGGGAGCGCACCGACGAAAGCTTCAACTTCTTTTTGAAACCTAAAGAAACCTTTCCCAAGTACCACGTGATACACAGTCAACATGAAACTAAGAAAGTCCGTACGATATCACCATTTGTTGTTGCAAAAAGTCTGACAGAGGCAATCGGCACGGGTTACAAAGTGACCAAAATGGGAAGCGGCGACCTTCTTCTGGAAGTACGTGACAAGCTCCAATACAACAAGCTGACAAAACTTATTGCGTTTGGTGATATCCCCGTCTCTGTGGGCCCCCACAGATCAATGAACACTGTGCGCGATGTCATTTCCGATGACGACCTCCTCGAACTAAGTGAAAGCGAGCTGTTGGATGGATGGCAAGACCAGAACGTGGTAAAGGTGCAACGAATTAAGTTAAGGCGCGACGACAAGGAAATTCCCACAAAGCATGTAATAATTACATTTGGAACAAGTGACCTCCCTGATTCAATAGAGACCGGATATTGTAAACTCCGCGTACGACCGTACATTCCCAATCCGCGTCGATGCTTCAAGTGTCAGCGTTTTGGGCATGGATCTCAGAGCTGCCGAGGGCACTCTACTTGTGCAAAATGTGCATCAAAAGAACACACCTCAGACATCTGTACTTCCGCAACCCACTGTGCAAACTGTGACGGAGACCACCCCGCATATTCGCGATCGTGCCCGTCATGGAAAAAAGAAAAAGAAATAATTCAACTCAAGGTCAAACTAAACATTTCCTTCCCGGAAGCGCGCAAGCGTTTCTCTGCACATAATCAATCGAATCCGTCCTACAGTGATGTGACGCGCCAGGGGGCAGTGCCACATCCTTCGACGGCAGGCCGCGTCACACGGAGTGTGACTGTGGTTCCACCATCAGCCCCCCTGGCAGGAGCAGCCAGTACTGCTCCGCCCCTTGCCACGAAGGGCCACCAGGCCTCCGGGCCTGCCGGTCCGAGGGCCACTGCTCATGCAGACAGGCCCGAAAAAACCCCGAGTGTCCCCGCAGCGCGGGCGTCATCCAACACCTCTGAAGAGGCGATGGATGCAAGCAGCTCTACTCCGGCGTCTCAGACGCCAAAGGAACGGCGCAGCTCCTTGGAGCGTGCCGGGAAAAAAGGGAAAACCCCCATCACGGGGCCAGGAAAGGCCTCGTGAGCTAGCTTAATCTATCACTCTTAGACACACAGCACAAGACAAATATAAAATGGATACACAGATACTACACTGGAATGTCAGAGGTCTATTACACAATCTTGATGACATTAAGGAACTCCTAAATAAGTACAATCCAAGGGTGCTGTGTGTCCAAGAAACACACCTTAAATCTTCACAAACTAACTTTCTCCGACAATATGCGATCTATCGCAAAGATCGCAACGATGGCCTCGCCTCTTCGGGTGGTGTGGCCATACTAGTAGATAAAGCTGTCGCCTGCCAGCATCTGAAGCTGCAAACTACCCTTGAGGCGGTTGCAATCAGAGCTGTGCTGTTTCATAAACTAGTAACAATTAGCTCTCTATACATCCCTCCTAGCTACCAACTCTCCAAAACAGAATTCCAAAGCTTTATCACAGAACTTCCCGAACCTTACATCATTGTAGGCGATTTAAATGCACACAACACCCTCTGGGGAGATTCTCGTTGTGATGCAAGAGGGCGCTTAATTGAAAATTTTCTTTTCTCCACGGATGCATGCTTGCTCAATAAAAAAGAGCCAACATACTACAGTGTAGCACACAAAACATACTCATCTATAGATTTAAGTATCGCATCAAGTACACTTGTGCCATACCTAGAGTGGAACGTCATCGAAAATTCATACGGGAGTGACCATTTCCCAATCATCCTAAAATTAACAAAAGCCGATGAGTGTGCTCCACATCTGCCCCGTTGGAAAGTCGACGGTGCCGACTGGAAACGATATAGAGAGCTGACATATGTGGCCTGGGATGACATCTGTACATTTCCTATCGATGATGCAGTGTCGTATTTGACGGCAATTATAACTGATGCTGCGTCACTCTGTATCCCTCAAACGAACGGATCGCCTTTTAAACGACGTATTCCCTGGTGGAATGAGGAGTGTAAGGAAGCTCGCAAAAATCAAAATAAAGCTTGGAGCCACCTTCGCGACTCTCCAACTTTCGAGAACTTAATCAACTTCAAGAAAATAAAGTCGGAAGGTAGAAGAACGCGCCGCCGTGCTAAAAGAGAAAGCTGGCAGAGATTCATCTCCAGCATTAATTCATATACAGATGAAAGAAAAGCCTGGAACAGGGTAAATAAAATAAAAGGCCGCGAAACCCATCCTCTACCATTAGTAAATACACAAGGAGACACACTCATTGACCAAGCTGATTCTCTAGGCGCACATTTTGAAAAGATTTCAAGTTCATCCCACTACTCAGATACATTTCTGAGATATCAGAAACAAGCGGAGCGACTGCCTCTGGATCGTAAAGGTAATAGAAATGAACCCTACAATCGTCCATTTAATATGGCGGAATTTCAGGTTGCACTAAATGGTTGCAACAAGTCGGCTCCAGGAAGTGATATAGTCTTGTACGAGATGATCAAACACCTAAACCCCGAAACCCACAAAACACTACTATCACTCTTTAATTCCGCGTTCTCTGCCGGTTACATTCCATCCGCATGGAGGGAAGCAATCGTCATTCCTATTCTCAAAGAGGGCAAGGACCCTTCCTCAGCCAGTAGCTATAGGCCTATAGCCCTGACAAGTTGTATATGCAAACTCTTTGAGAAAATGATTAACCGGCGCCTCATCCATTTTCTTGAAAGCAACAAAATACTCGATCCCCTACAGTGCGGTTTCAGGGAAGGTAGATCCACAACAGATCACCTTGTCCGCATCGAGACAAATATCCGTGATGCCTTTATACACAAACAGTTTTTCTTATCAGTATTTTTAGACTTGGAAAAGGCATACGACACAACTTGGCGTTTTGGAATTCTCCGTGACCTGGCTGGAATGGGAATCCGAGGCAACTTATTAAATGTGATTCAGAGCTACCTCTCTGATCGCACGTTCCGCGTCAGAGTTGGTAACGTCATGTCTCGACAATTCACACAGGAAGCTGGTGTACCACAAGGTGGTGTGCTGAGCTGTACACTATTTATTGTCAAAATGAACTCGCTCCAAACTGTCATACCACGTACAATGTTTTATTCTGTATATGTGGATGACGTACAAATAGGTTTCAAATCATGTAGCATTTCTATCTGCGAGCGACATGTACAGCTTGGGCTAAACAAATTATCTAAGTGGGCTGACGAGAATGGATTTAAACTAAACCCACTAAAAAGCACGTGTGTTCTCTTCTCGAACAAGCGAGGTATATTACCGGACCCCACTATTTATCTTAATCGACAACAGCTACCTGTGAGCCGTGAACATAAATTTTTAGGCCTCATTTTAGACTCTAAATTAACATTTATCCCCCACTTAAAGTATCTGAAAGCGAAGTGCCTGAAGACAATGAATCTACTGAAGATCTTGTCCCGTACATCTTGGGGAAGTGACAGGAGGTGCCTCTTAAACTTGTACAAAAGTCTCGTACGGTCGCGCCTTGACTACGCAGCTATAGTCTATAACTCTGCTACGCCTAGTGCTTTGAAGATGCTAGATTCTGTGCACCACTTGGGTATCCGTATTGCTACAGGTGCCTTCAGGACTAGTCCTGTTGAAAGCCTGTACGTTGAGTCCAATGAGTGGTCTCTGGATCTCCAAAGGACATATTTAAGTCTCTCCTACGCCCTGAAAGTTACATCAGACATCCAACATCCATGTCATTCTACCATTCGCGACATGTCCACTGTCAGGCTGTTCCGTAACCGCCCAGCCAACCGGCCTCCTCTGTCTCTCCGGTTAGAAGCACTGTCAGAAAAAACAGAGGTCCCACTTCTAGGGGATCTACTAATGGCCCCTACCTTGCTTCCACCGCCTTGGGAATGGCACACTATTCAGTGTGACATCTCTTTCATAGAAATATCCAAACAAGCATCGGAGGCACATATACATTCCCATTTTCTTGAACTCCAGGACAAGTACTCCTGCACAGAATACTACACAGATGCTTCGAAGTCCACTGCAGGCGTTTCTTACGCAGCTCTCGGAGACTCATTTTCTACATCTGGGGCACTAAATCCACACACATCCATCTTTACAGCGGAAGCATATGCTATACTCTCGGCTATTCAACACATAAGGCTCACAAACGTCGCTAGGGCTATTGTCTTCACAGACTCATTAAGTGTGGTCAAAGCCCTAAGCAATCTACGGAAACACAAGAACCCCGTTTTTAATGAACTCTACAGCTTATTGTGTTCCGCATATATGTGCAACCAAATGATTGTCGTATGCTGGGTACCTGGCCACAAAGGTATAAAAGGCAATGAAGCTGCTGACAAAAATGCTACGTCAGTAACCTTTAGCGATACAGACCCAAATATCCCCATCCCTGTCACAGACCTAAAGTATTTTCTACGCCGTAAGCTGAGGAAGCATTGGCAAGGAGAGTGGGATACCCAGGTACTAAATAAGTTACACATGATAAAACCAAAACTAGGGAACTGGATAACTGGGAAAACGGCACGATATAAAGAAGTGCTTGTTTGTCGATTAAGAATAGGACACACTTACAGTACTCACTCTTACCTCTTGACTGGGAATGATCCTCCGATTTGTAGTAAGTGCGGCAATATTCTGACAGTTGTCCATGTTCTTATTCAGTGCCCTGCTATAGAAGCAGAGAGGAAAAGGTATTTCCCTTCTGCATATCGTGAAAACATACCCCTTCACCCATCATATTTTCTTAGCCATGCACCACTTTTTAACCTGAAAATAGTTTTAGAATTCTTAAATGAAGTAAACACCCTGAAAATCATTTGGCCAGGTAATTTTAGCAAGTGATTAACGGCCCTTGTATTCAAGGGCTCCCCTCAAGCCCTACTATTACTGTTATATGTGTTACATCATACGTTTTTAACGAAACCCATTTGCCATAGCCCACATCACTAACTAGGTAGTGTCATTATTTTACCACTTACATGTTTTACGCCATTTACAGCGACAGTTTTTTAGGCCCTTCTACAGCCATGTCAGATCTACTTTGAGGAATTTATTGTCCACGCCATCCACAATTCATCGATAACATAACCATTTGTCATGGCGCTCTTTGGCCATACCTGGCCCTTGCGCCATAAAACACCACACATCATCATCATCATCATCATCAGCTAGCATGATGACGAGAAACACCCTTGTTTCGATGACCTCCTGTTGACCGGCGGTTTGAACCGACTCCGCAGAGTAATACTCTCTTGCCTCAGACAAGTTTGTACGTCGTGCCTATATCTTCAGTGGAAAGCTTAGTATGATCTATTAATTATGTAGTTCTTCTGAAAGAAAATAGAAGGATTGCATTGCAGTTATCTTTAAAGCTTGTTGGTCTATTTGGAATGGCGTTGCTGACGTAAGACTCTGTGGCGCATTCATTGAGAGACTGGTCAGCAAGCTTCGACGCAGAGTTGAGCTCCTAGTCGTCGTTGCAATAAATTAGGTCCTTTCTTTACTTCAGAATGGATGGAGTTGTGCATTTTGAAAAGATAGCTTTTGAAGCTTCCCACCCAGCATCACATTGCTTGCAAAGATAGCTGCTGGAATGGTTGTTTTTTTCTTTTTTTTTAACGCAGCGCCGTAAATGGAGCTACGACAGCGGCACACGGAACACAGAAATAATTGTTCGCGATGAAACAACATTTTTCCCCCATGAACCACGCTCGAGGAATACTAAAAGAAAAAAAAACGGATGACAATAAATGACAATCTTCTCCAATCCAATGAACTTCGTAGAATCCTGTCAATCAATACCCCAAGATTTCTCTCAAATTTTTCAATGCACTGCGGCGCAAAACGCTTTGACTCCATCAGAGTGGGCGTAAGGGTGTAGATAAGGCCCAATAATGTAGTTCGAAAGCTCGAAATCGATAATGACAGCGTCTAGCGAAATCTGGTATGCTTGCACTTACATGCGTATGTGCGCGTGTCTACGTTTATTACGCTTTAAATATCAGTCATGAAGCCGATTAGAACAAAGAGTAAAATGTCTCTCTACTATAGTCACGTACTCTTTAGCTAGCCAGACTAGTCATTCAATTTCTTCGCCTGGAGATAACAGCTTTCATGTTTGTGTTCGATAAGGCTTTCGGACTGCGCCTTGCTCAATAACTATGCATGTGTGCTGTTGTGTGCGCGAAATGGCGAAACCGTGTTACCCCTTGCCGAATATCGGCGCCGTGTGCAGAAGCGTTAACGACTAAGTGCACTAAGAACGAATGTGTGCTCTGGCCCCGTGTTCACCGAAACATACGCAAGTGTACTCTTAACGAAGCTTTGCAACTATCTCTATAGTGTATGTGTGTGTCTGTGACTGGGTGTGCTGTTTAAGTGCTAAATCACTGCATATACCATAATCATCACCCATCACCTGGAGTAGCAGGTCAGGCGAATGGCCAGGCTAACATCTCCAGCATACCATTAAAGCTCGTATCTCTCTCCATCCCTTTCTCTAAACGACTGGCTTTCTCCCCGGCGATGGTGCACCGTTATCACGCTGGTCATTGCAACGAGTAGGAAAGACCGCGCGCCCGCCAAAGAAAACCTTTTTCGCGATAATAAATGTTTCGGGAATGCTGGCCCTTAATAGTCTTTTGTACTAAGCACTTGTTCTGCAAGTCGTTATACTTCAGCTGTCTCACGAATGCGCAGCGCTCACTTTGAGTGAAGGAGGAGTAAACACTCGTTCTGCACTTCCGTTCATTGTGTACTAAGAATACGCGAAAATTTTTGGCCTCTTAACAAAGAAATCAACAGAGACACAGCAGCCCCCAGTCAATGACTGCGCTAAACTACTCACTGCAATGTATTAGTTAATACGACCTAGTGACCGCCATTATACAGTAGAACGAACGTTTACTTAAGCAATGCTTGAAATTGGCTTTCACTTGAGCGCCACTGTGCACTGCTTAATATATGCTGTAACTGTGCCCCTGCAAGCAGGTAATTTCATTGTAAGCGCGGGTCAGGTTAACGGTAACGTCATAAAGTCGTTGTTTTCGTTTCGAGATAGAAGAACACGATGAGGAGAGTTTGCTTGGTTAGTTGGCCCTTGCACATTTTTTCGTCTTAATTTCAAACACGAAACAATAGGCTTTATGTATTCAGATGCTATATATTCTCTGACCCGACAACTTATTTTGTGTGCATTTGTTTTTCAACGTAATGGCAATGCGATTGTGTAGTAGTCGTAGTCCACCCGTTTCAGTGGCCGTGCGGTTCTTGGTCGAAATCCAGGGAAATTCGTCAACAATCGTTTTTCGTTTCCGTGGTTTCGAGCGTGATGTTACATGGAGCAGTAATGCTACAATATTATCCCAATACATAGCTGATAACTGTTCGACACAGTAAAGACAAAAGGAAAAAAAAACCTTAACGCCCCTCCCCTACCAGGGAACAGGGGGTGCACGCGAAGCTTGTCCAACCAAGGGGGAGTGGTTGGTTAGACTTTTTTAGCATTTGAGACGTTCACGGGCCTGCTGCCGTGGCCGTTCCTTCAACGCAGCCTGCTCTTCGGCAGAACGAACCAAACGCGGCCTCCCCATATCACTGCCTGGCCTGAAATCGCGGGAAACGGTGGGCGCGAGGCGAGCGCACATGCCTACACAACCTTTCCCTGATCTGTAGGAAAGGGTCGCCTGTGATTAGTTGGGGGTATGACGTGATCGCGTGTGCCAGCTGCGGGCGCCGCGTCTACTTCTTCGTGCATATAAAACCCCGCTTTAAAGTGCGAGTATGATGAACCGACAGTGGTTATGTTGCGGAGGCCTCTTGCGGAGGCCTCCGCACATAGGCAGCCCAATAATACTGAAATATCCACTCATGGGGAATATGCAGTGCGAGGCATGGCTTGCGGACGAGGGCCGGGAGAGCCAATTGGCTCTTCAGGACCAAGCCCAGCGAGCCGCTCGTGCCAGTGGAGCCCTGGAATAGGGGCCCCAACCAGCGTGCCGTCTTTTATTTACTTATTTTCAATGAAGTTTTTACTCACTCACTCACCCGCCGCTTCATGGTCAATCTCAGGTTGTGGGTTTACGTTCCAAAATAGGGAAATCATCATCGTCATTATCACGAACATTATGCTGCGATCATACCAAAGAGGTAGTTGGCGCCGGCACGATAGAAATGTATGTACGTGCGATTGTGGCCTAATAGAAAGTAGCCATAGAAAGGTTCAAATGATTGCTTTATTAAAGGAATTGTGCTGTTCGTGACGTTTATTTGTCATAATGTGAAATTTGATTATCACTTCTTTCGAATACTGAATAATTTCGTAGAAAATAAGGCTTGCAGCCCAGACACCTAGAACGGTAGTAAAGGTAGTAGTGCTGTCCTGCGTGCGAGCCGTTCGGAAATACTGCAGCAGCAGCATCCAGCCAGCAGCCATGGTCAGGGGGGGTAGAACACTACCCCCCTCACCCCAGGCATGGTGCGTCACTATTTGGAATTATTTTCTTTTTCGAAGCAGGAACAACAGGGAGGTTTAGCAGGCAGCTTCGCTTAAAATGGGCAATGTGGGCCTGTATTCAGAAAATTTCACTCCCGACAATGGCGTCTGTCACGGCATGATCAGCGTTGTGATGCTCTCGCTGTCAGGCTTATCACTGTGATGAGTGGCGTGCGCCCAAGCACTGGCCGATGAGGACGCTCTAACGCAAGAGAAGCTTTAGCGATGCGGGTCTCGGCTTTTTAAGGGAACAGGAAGCACTCTGCTAGGCAAGAAGACGTTGCCAGAGCAGCCGTCTTTCCCCTGACGTCCCCATCCTTCCCCTAAGCAGTCCTCAAGACGGCTGTCGAATGAAACAGTATACCTCGCACTCTTCTTATTCCTCATTTGTTGTACACATTCTAATCGTGAGTGAGCAGTTCGTGAGTGTAATCAACATATGTGAGTCTGAATTTCTTTTAAGGCGCTTACGGGAAGCACAATAAGAACTTTTCCTGGCTCCTATGGAAAGGTGAGCTTTGATCATTTGACCTTTACGAAGGCATCATTGAACACATCTATAGGAAAAGACGCAGTCTGTCAAGAGATCTCCCTTCTTAGCAATGAAGATAGGGCTTTATCAGTAGACGAAATACAAGCATTAGGAGCGGTATCGATTTTGGTGAAGACAGATTACCGTGTTTGTCTTCTTCTTCTTTGGCGACGGCGCGTTCCCCAACTTTTACATTCACAAAAACGCGTTTCTTGACGAACCAACTCGCCCAAACCAAGGTATTCTACATTCATTGTCAGCTAGAAAGTGCGCATGCTCACTTTTTACAAGTTGCCATGCGATGCTGCTAAAGTGCCAAGTGTCTCAAAACGCTGGCTTGCACGAAGGAAATTCGTAAGGGTGTTTTATTCCTCCTTTTAATCCCTGATGTCCTCGCCCCCATGCAGTGTAGCAAACCGGACGTCCGCGTCCGGTTAACCTCCCTGCATTTCCTTGTTTCTCTCTCTCTCTCTCTCTCTCTCTCTCTCTGTGTGTGTGTGTGTGTGTGTGTGTGTGTTATTCCGCTTTTAAAACTTGAGTTCGTGGCCTATCATGGTTAGAGCAACAGGCTTGTGTGGAAGAGGAACCGGGTTCGAAATTAACCGTCGGGCATCTAATGGCTGTCTTTGTCTACTTGCCCAGTTTTCGTTGTTGGTGGTTTGTGGTCAGAATTCCAACGCAGATACAAAGACCAAGAATAAATCTATCAGGTTAAATGACCTGCGATGGGAACGTAACGTCCACGAGCTCATGAATTCTATGTACGCCATTTGCAACCGCAAAACAAACATTAGGTCAAATTTCATTAAACGCCAAGGAGGTCTCTTCCGGAGGTTTTGACGATACTCGATGGGCGACAATGCGAAGGTTCAACTTGCTTCCGTTGATGACATGCTTTCGGGATATCGTCGTGCGTTCACGCGAGCCTTTGCGGTGTCTTAAATGTTAGATGCGGTGGTGGAGCGTTCGGGAAGGATAGCCTGCCTCTTCGCCCACTGCCTTCGCCCACTGTGCTGCTGCACCACTACAGATGAACTGGTTAACGATTCTCTTCTCTACGACATCACACAACGAAACAACACACGCTAGCTAAATCTCGTAACTGCAATATGCGCTCTCTAGCGCATCATTTCTTTATTAAAGCGAACGACTTTCTTAAAGAGTTCGGCATATACGTTACATTGATAATCATCGTCGATTGTGTATGCGCATTTGTTTTAACACGCAAGTGTTTTATGCCGGGGTGCACCATCAACTTCCGGTAACGGATGTGACGTCGGCGCGGAGACGCACTCTTGGCAGGGATGGCGCCTCTATCTAGGCGCGGTGAAGCGCAGTACTGGATCATGATACGAGCGAGCGCCGACAGTGAGCGCTTCAGTAGTCTCATCGCAGCGGAAGCTCGAACGCGGTGTAGTATGGTATATTTTGTTCAGGGGAAGCTACCACTCGACGTCAATTTGGTCACGTGGAGTGTGCTTGCAGCAAGTCGATAGCGGTTAGAAACGGACGCGAAAACGGGCGAAGGGGGATATGAGAGCTTCGGTTTAAAAATTGTCCAAATCCCATGCACTGTGAGATTCTATGTAGTGCGAAGCATTTTGCAGGTACCTAGATATCCAGTGTTGTTTGAGGTTCCGCAGTACGATACCAGGTGGGCAAACACGTCTCCCTAAATTGAGTAGACGTGTGTGTGGGTCGCGATCGTACTGTTGTATGACGACAGCAGTACGATGGCGGCCACGTTGTAGACGATCTTACGACGGCCATAGCGTGATTACTACACCAGCCATTAGACGCTAGTCTACGACATGGCGATTGTTGAGTTCTATGCAGCGGACAAGCGTAAGTGAAACACGGATTGAGATGCCATCAGCCACGACGTGTTATACAGCGGTGCATACATATGGCTATTTCATGGAATTCCATCACCGTTACCACGATGATGGAATTTGTACTTTGGCGAAGAAATGTTCAAACTTGAATAATTTGGGCCATCATGAAGGTCTGCACAACGTCGCACACTTTCAACGTAGCGTAAGCTGCTGGGAGAGTACTGGGAAACGTGGGTCGGTGCCGGAAATAGTAACATGCGCCTTAATGCACAAGCTACCACTCTAATTAAATGACGTCAAATGCAGCTCAGCCAGTCATACGTGGAATTCACTATAGACGCATTGTCACTTACTCAATAAGCGCTTACAGGGCCTCAATCTATTGCCGGGGCACCCTTTTTGATCCGCGGATGCAAAGAGGAGAAACTCCCGGCGGGATACACGTTTGTCGCCAGCCCAACAACATGTCGTAAACTTGCCTTGTTTCGAAAGAGGCGATGCCATCACAAGCACTCGTTTTCATTCGATCAAAGGGGTTGTGAGAGAGGGGCGAAAAAGCAGACATTGAACACGTCAGTGCCATACTCGTATACAACGTTGGTTTCTTTGTTTTCTGCCCCTGATCCTATATTCCTAACCTGGAGTCGTATTTTGTTAGAATATCTATTAAAAAAACGTTGCTTTCTTTTTGCTTTTAGCCGCCGAGTTCCCCACAGGCTTTATCGCTAGCATCGGTCGTTCGGCGCGACGGATTGGAAAATAACGAGCAGAAGTAGAAAAGAAAACAAAATAAATGCTGCAAGATAAGGGCTTTATATTTATCTGAAAGTATATACCTAAAGGTATTTCTATTTGAAGGAGCCTATATAGCGATGTTAAACTAGACTTTTTGGAGTGTTTTGTATTTCATCATAATTGTGGTTTGTTTGTTTTTAAGCATATTATTTTGGGATAGCCATCCCCACCTCTGGCCAAACTTCTCATACTTTACGCTTAATAAATAAAAACAAATATATAACGAGAAATTTCCGTTTTTGGCTTTTTGAACGATGCGCATTTTTGTTGAAGACGTAATCCGTGAGTCCTCACTGTCATACTGGTGATCTCCCTTTTCTTTATTTACGCATAATGTCGGAAAAGATAAAAAAAATGAAAATAACAATAATGTGAAAAGTACGTATAGCCAAACTGGCCTTCTACAGGAAGTTGTCACGTCTTGAACGGTTGGATCATACTATAGATCGTTGCTACGCGTAGTATTTCTTGAGCAATCACGTCTATTGCTCTTCCCTTTTGCGTTTCACCGTTGTTTTTTCCACCCGAACGTAAAGCCGAAGATGGCGATTTCGTCCAGCCGTAAAAGGAGATTGAACAATTTTTCGTACTCACACTTGTATACATACAACCGATGCCTGCGCGAAACCATAGGGGGACAGAAATTTCTATGATGCAGTGGTTTCGACGGAAAGACGAACTAGATACTTAACCCTCCACATGAATCCTTTAAGAATCACGCAAAACAATGCCGGCAGACGAACCGCACCGATCGGGGGCCATGTTCACAAAGGTTTTCGTTTGTAAATGTTACATTTGCCTTCACTAATAATATGTCTGCAGCATCAGGATTGGCTTAAATTTTCACTTACGAACAATTCTAGCATAAGATGCTTTTGAGAGTATGGGCTCAAGGTCAGAGTTCACGGTTTTTTTTTTTTTTTTTTTGCTAATTAAACGCTCTTAGCCATGTATCGACGACCTTCGTTAATCATATTTTCAGGCCTTCTTCTAAAAAAGATCACTGTTCCAGCATCCCGACAAGCTGAAATTTTCTCATGAACAATTCTAACGTAAAAGTTTTTTTTTTCTCTGAACACAGGCAGAGGGGCCGAATTCGCAAAGCTTTTGGTTCGTGATTGCTGTTTTTCGTTCGTACTCCGCCTTCGCATGATTAATGTGTCCCATATCACGATCGGGTAACATCTGTTCTTACGAAGTGTTATAGCGTAATGCATTTTTGTGAAGATAGATTCAAATGAATAAAAGCCGGCAGATCCCACACCGTGTGGGAATCGATGTTATGCGGAGCAGTGTGCGGGGAGCCTACCAAGTTAACGAAACGACCATGAGACCACCAAGACTTAGGCGGCTGTTTCATGACCTACATGACACGCAAGTCATGAGTCCTGACGAGTCCCTTTAGCTAGGCCTAGGAGACCCTAAGGCGAAAGCCTTAGTCATGTTCATGACTATGACTTCTACCACCATCCTTTAGTGCTTCCTTTACTTAGTACCCACGTCCGAAAACCTTTCGGTGGTTTTTGAGTGTTAAGCTTTTTTCGCTATGTCATTGTCATTTTTCTGTGTCATGCTCATGACTATGACTTCTACCATCATATTTAGTGTTCCATTCACTTAGTTACAACGTCAGAACCCGTTTCAGTGGCTTTTTAGTGTTACGCTTTCTCACTGAGTCAGTCATTTCTGAGTCATCATCATGACTATTGCTTCTACCACCATTCTTTAGTGTTTGCGTCACTTAGTACCCACGTGTGAACCATTTCAGTGGTTTTTCAGTGTTAATATTTTTTCTGAGTCATTGTCATTTTTGCTGAGTCATGATAATGACTATGACTTCTGCTATTATCCTTTAGTGTTTCTATCACATACTAAGCACGTCAGAACTCATTTCGGTGGTTTTTGAGTGTTAAACTTTTTTGCTGGGTCATTGTCATTTTTGCTATGTAATGCTCATGACTATCACTACTACCATCATCCTTTAGTGTTTCCTTCACTTACTACCCACGTCAGAACCCATTTCGATGGTTTTTGAGTGTAAATTTTTTTTCGCTGAGTCATTGTCATTTTGCAGAGTCATGTTTTTGACTATGACTTCTCCCATCATCATTTAGTGTTTCTTTCCCTTAGTACCCACGTCCGAAGCGTGCGTTTGCTTTCGAAGTTAGAGTATAGTCTTGTTACTTGATATACATGGACAAGTACGTCATTCTGGTACTTTGAAATGGCTGTGCAACCCTCCTCCCCAATAAAGGTAGAAATAAATCAATAGAGTACCATGTATTAGTTAACGCGTGCCGGTGCAGTCCTGCATTGCAACGCGTGCGGGCTTTTCCCGCTGGCGCACCGATTCATAGCCCCGCTGCGCGCCACCACGAGTTATGTGTCAATAATTGTCATAAGGGCCACTTATTGAACTTAGCCATTGCGCAAACTGCGAGACAATTATTTGGCCGCTGCTTATCTTGTTCGCACGTGCCGAAAAAACAAACGCATAAATTACAATGCTGCAAACTGTTGCAGTCAGCTGACTCGGATTTCGCCAGCGTAAAATGACTGATTGTTACAGTTCAACGTGTGTTTTTTATGATTAACAGAGCTTTTTAAAACCACCTGTAGCACAATTCTATCTTCTTCGTCTTGATTACTCTAGGAGAACGACAATTTTTTGCCTGACATAATTAAAATACATAGACGACTAACTAACAAACTTTCGTTAATTACCTTTGAATTTAATTACTCTATAGCACATATTGCACTTTTGTGATTTGTACATGGTGAAATTGCAAGACACATTCCCGTGTGACGAATATGGAGGAAGATGCTAGATTCAGGATACCAATCTTTGACATGCACTGGTGATCCTATGATATTTCGACTTCAGTGCATAAAGTGGCGCTCTTTTTTTTTTCAAGGTAAGTAGAATGACAGTGTATTTTTTCCGAAAGTTTCGCGGCGCTTATCTTAAATCTGGTTATATTTTTTAACATTTGTTTTGAGTGGATGTGCCTTGTATCATTGGTGGCTTCGATTCGTGCGTTGCAATATGTGCAATAGTCAAAAAGTTGATTGGTGCAATTTCGTGAATTAGACTTAAGCATTTAGGTTTCTAGAGTAAATAATATCCACCTCATCGAGTAATTAAACGCAATGAGTACGTTTATTATGTATATGGCACAGACAATTTTCAGAAACTCGGTTTATGGTAAAAGTGCAATGTGCATGCAAATAAGTACGCAAGACACAGCATTAACCTCCAATTAAATCTTCATTCTCAGTTCATTAAAATATATGCATATCTATCCAATGAGACACAAAGTGAAAATACCACTACACCCAAGAAGAAAAAAATATCCGTTTTGTGCACGGTTCATAATGGAGAATACAAAAAACAGCACGAAATACTATCGGATTGATTTGCTTGATAGATCCAAAATGACGACGCCTCAGATCGAAAATGCTGCTTAACTTATAGTCTAAGATCAAGGTAACGGTTCTTGATCCATGCTTTCCCCTTTATTTTTTATTTTCTTTCCAGTAGATAAACAACTGTGATTATGTTCCACCGATAGAATAACGCATTACTTTTCAGCTTTTTTCAGAGCGTACGTGCCTTCTATTGTAACCTTCAATGTGCGCAAAGTGCAGCTGTAACCGTCTTTTAATTCTGATGGTACACAGTATTAGGCGCAGTTTCGCAGCACGCTATCGCCCACTGCGTGCTATGTCACATTGCCCGAAGCAGTCTGACACGTGATCTATCGAATGCTTGCTACACTGTAAAATCTATAGCAACACCTGTGGTTTTACGCCTTGAGTACGTCTTCATCCGTATCGAACGCCTAGTCTCTCAGAATTCAACATCCGTAGACCTCAGGTCGGCTCGTGGAAAAGGTGAAAGAGCTATTTTAGAATACCTCTGGGATGTAAATCCCCGGCGAAGGCGTATTTTCGCATAGAGCATGAGCGAGGTGGTGGTGAGCTCTATACAACTCAGTGCCTGCGCTGCGGCCTTATTGTACTTATCGCTTTTTCGACGCTTCGATCGATCGGCGTGCATGGTAGGCAAAAAACTCAGTGATCCTCATGGCGCACCTTCGGTTTCGCCAGATGAAGGAACTGTGTTTGTTTCCTTGATCTGCAATATAGAGCGTGTGGACTCTAACGTATTCCGCCTCTCTATCGAACGTGAGAGCGGCTGCTGTTTGGGATTTTACAAGCTGGTGCGCCATGGAAATGCTCGAACTTTTCTGGCCGTTTCCTGCGAGTTCCCTCCATAGAGTCCAATGGATGTTTGCGTAGCTCAGACACGTTTCCTTGATAATGCCAATACCATTGTCCAAATACTTTGAGACAGAACAAGGGTTTTGTAGTGATGACCACGGTATTGCCCTCACCCTGGTCACATGAGAGACAGATATGCAATGCCTCTTCGCTTTCTCGCTTAGTGGTCAATACGGGTGAGGATTAATATGGAAAAAAATATGTACGAAGATACACAAAAAGACATTTAAAGTCTGGAATAGAGATATATTTTATGTCTCTCAGTAGACTCTGAAGTACATACTCAGCGAGGCTCACTGAGTGTCTTGAACAAGTACTATGTGGCCAGCCCTCTTAATAGACAAGTGCATTACTTTATTTTCTTCTGAATTCTTACATGTAGGTGTATTCTCCTGTTTGCTCTTAATGCCTTAATTCCTGCGCGATCACGAATAATCGTGTACTTGTCTGCAAACACAGGCCACCTCGATGCGAATTTGCCCTTCTGGCCTTTTGTCCAAATTATATAGCATCAGTTTTCAATGCGAGGCCTATCTTACGTCAGACCGTATGCCACTATAATGATAACTGATAGAAATAAATTTTTCGACCGGTAAATTCTATTCAATCTCTTCTGTGGTCTATTAATGTACAGCATTAATAGACCACAGAAGTTAGGAAGAAAAGTTACTGAAATCCAATGTACGTGTTGAACGCCATGTAAAGCGGAGCTTTGGCGACGTGGTTAACAAAGTGCTATACACAAATAAATTCATTGCATCCAGTTGTATTTCTTTTCACTCTGGGCAACGTTGTTGCGAAGTCCGAGCGGCCAAGAAGGTTCCACGTATGGTGCCGTGGAAGGAGAGGTCCAGTGAAATCAGAAAAGGGTTTTATACACAACTCTGCATGGTATTTCCCCAAATGGGCTCCATGACTCTTGGAGTCGTCTACATGCTAATGTCTTTGCATGTCCTAGCGTTTACATCCGCCAGGCATAACAACGTGTAACCTCATAGAATGTTTATGTTTATCGGCTGCACGGTTCCCAAGCCATGACAAAAGGTGATGTCCAGTTTACACGTCGACGCAGCGAAGACGCTAGGACGAAGGCGATGCATTATGCTTGTCAAGGGAAGAATAGGGATAAAAGGTGTACGCGAGAAGTACGAAAAAGGCCTAAATAGCATGCTGGGCATCGATCAAAATAATTAACTCAAATAATCGAAACTCTTTACTGCAATAAATATTCAAATAATAGGATTTTCGATCAAAATGGTTAACCCGAATAATCGAAACTTTTTACTGCATTAAGTATTCAAATAGTAGGATTTTCAAACTTACATATAGGTGAGCTGAGAAAGATCACAGCTGGTTTATGTACATGAGCGTTGAAGAAAAAAAGAAAGCGCGCTGCCAATCGACAATTGCTTTCCATAACACGTCGGCGACGCTTTACGAGAGCGGAAATATCAAAAAAAGAAAACTTACTCGGACGCAATCTTAAGTCAAGTTGCTGAAGCATGCAAACTTGTTAGCGTTCGTAGTCACACAGCAGGAAGCGCAAGCCTTTTTAGCGTGTCGCCAGCCCTTTGTTCAACGCCTACAAAAAAGCGCGTGCAACATTTACTGCAATTTCTCTCAACCTGTTCAAAATGCAGCGTTAATGGGTGGCTTCTGGGAGTCCTACGATCCCCATGAATCCTGAGTTATTAGTCGTTCTGGGTCCTTCGAGTTAGGTTCCTTAGAGAGTCCTTAGTCGGAACATTATAGCTAAATCTCTCGGTTTTGTTCTTTTTTGTTCTTTTTTTTTTATTTTTGATCCTGGGTAAGTCAAGGATGTCCTGTTCATCGGTGCCGACGCTTGCATTATTTTTTCTTGTGTGGGCTGAACCGAATAATTGCGACTTTGAAGACTAGACTAACTGCGACACCGGCGCATTTCTGTAGCAGATTTTGGAGGCGCATTTTTCCAAACTGCTACGGGGAGGCTTTCGTAAACTCTAAGCATGAGCATGAACGTATTTAGAAGCACAGTTTAAGAACATATAGGTGATAAGTGGGGCTATTTGAAAAAAATTTTGTTAAGCGGATAAGATTCTACAGCTTGTCGGCTTGAATGTCACAATTTAAACGTGTAAGCCCAAGTGAGCAGACAGAAAGTGAAGAAGGGAATAGTTTCATTTACGCGTAGCTTTCTCGCCTTGATATTTTCCGGCTGTAATATTGTTGTTCATTAATAACTACTACACTGTGACATGTTTGGCTACTAAAATGTCCATTATTCCAACATTCTAGCTAAAGACACAACAAAGAAACACTAAAGAGGAACAATTTAACTAAAAAAAACGTAATATACAGGAACTTTCACAGCCGCCTATAGTGTGAAAGAAGCACACTGCCTACACCGTACAAACACAATAAAAACTTTGGATTTGAATAGCTTTGCCACTTTATGCAGACAATTTAAATCACGCATATGTAATGCAGAGTCGGTATATGACCTGTAATATTTATGCGTAGTGCCTTTTCAAGTTGAAATAGTTCAGTTCACAAGAACATGCAAAAACCGTTCACGGACAGTTATATTATACATTCATTTTTCATTTATTTTGGACATACTGCAGTCCGAAGACCAAGCAGGTGGACGTACAGCAAAACACAAGATAACATATTGCAAAATATAATCCAAAGCTGTGTAAAGACAATAAAAGGAAAATAAAGCAATATCAACACCAGGGATAGCCCAAGAAACCAATAAAAAAATTGGCACGCCCATATATGCAACATCAATATAGAGAAAATACTTAAATAAAGCACTTCTAAAGCATAAAGGTGATCAATCAGAACCATTTTCGGAAACACGTTCCATTGCGGGATAGTGCGGGGGAAAACAAATGTTTAAAAAGACAGTGCGAGCAAAATAGTGTGGTCTCTGAATATTATGAGCGTTGTATTATGATAGAATATATTTAATTGAGATGAAAAAAAAAGAAAAGCACCCTAAAGCACAATAAATGTTAGTGACGTCAGAAACCCAGTACAGCGTTATCTCGAAATAAAAATTGAATTTGCCCTATTCACACATAACTGCGGAGGCCAATATCTACAAGAAAATCGGGCATCGCTTTTGCTGCCTCTATTTGGTTATCGGGACAAGACAAGGGTCCGAGCAATATCTTTACAGATAAAAGACACCGATCTGAAACATCAAGTCGATTCCGCTTTCTCTCGCGATGTTGGTCAAAATGTGGAAATTTGATGAGGATTGCGTTCTGCTCTTCGCCTCTTCGGGGTGACCCCATAAATAGACTGAATAACGCGGTTCATTATAGACAGTCTACAAGCCCACCTGCTGAAAAAACAAAAAATAAAAAAAACATAGGCATATGCGGGCAAATAAAACAGTAATAAAATTGTCTGTGCGGAGTAATTACACATCGTCAGCCATCGCCTGATTTCTTTCTAATGGCGATCTCCTGCGAGCCGGTGGTCGAGGCATGATCAATTCAGCAAATAGTCCTTCGATGCAAAGTTCTTCATGAGCTGAGTTCCAGTGCATTCGACGCCACCCCTACAGCACGGCGCTGTTTCTGTCAGAGAAAATTACGGCGTCGGAAACGCGGAAACTTCGAGATTGACTTTGAAAGGTTCGTGCACACGTGCCGAATTCGATTCCACTCGTCTTGCCTACTTGAGTCTGTGAGTGGATGAATTAGTGCGGGGGCTGGGAGGGGCGCCAGAGAGGACTGCGGCGTCGGCTGCGTCTGTGCGGACCAGCAAAATGTAATCAGGAAATTGTTTTGATAGTTTTAAGGTATTGCTTTTCCCGCTCTGTTATTTTTCTTTGATTTCTCGTTTTCTCGCCATTATGAGGAAGCTTTAGCTAGGTGCCTCCTATCGAAATAAATGGGAACCATGAAATCGTTTTTATGGGCAACCACTGCAACAAATTTGATGAGGTTTATTGCATTTAAACGAAAAAAAGTTAAAATATAGTGGGTGTTGGTTGCGAATTGTGGACTTAGATTGCCAATGTTATCATAGAACTTCACAAAGCTCGCAACTTTTCTGAAAACGAAGCTATCAAGTTTACGACTCTGTAACTCTGCAATGAAATATGATGTCAATTCTGTAAATTGCACCTAAAGTGCACGAGATTGATATATTATGCAGGACAGTCCTCTTTCATTTTTACACATTCAAATCAAGCCTCCGTGAATTTTCGCACTCAATGTAATCATTTCATGATTACCGTTTTTAACTGATTTGTGTTATTAAAATTGTTTACGATGTTAGCTAATGACTTATTTATTACGGTGTTTTGTATGTTTGCATATAGCTGCTTTGTATTTACATATCTTACTCATTTTTAATGGGAGGTCCCCTGTACAGTCTGTTTACTATGGGACCTCCCTCTGTATGTTTGTATAATCCCCATTTGTAACCTTACTATTATGCACAATAAAGAACTCTCAAACGACTCTCAAATAGACTCCTAATTTGTAGTAGAACTTTTGCGAAACGCTTGTAAACAATGAAACAAATTCACGGAAGATATAAATTGACATATTTAAATTTGTCCGCTTTGGATGCTCTAATGGATTCAGTTTCCAAAACTGCGATATCTGTTCTATCTTTTTTTTTTACAACTTACCAAGTTTTTGAAAATTCCATTAAAAATATTCAGGGCCTAAGTCACAATTGCGCTTCCAATAGTCACTAGAATTCAGCTTTCTCTCTCAAATGCAACAAATTTCATTAAATTCGCCCAGTGGTTATCTTAGAAAAGCGTTTCTTTGTTTTACATGTATTTGAATAGGCAGCATCGGAGTTGGGCCGGAGCTAAAGCTACGTAACCGCTAAAGGTTTTCGAGTAGCCGGCCAATCAGTAGCCATACCTTTCATTACTTCACTGCATAGTAAATAGACACAGTACACGAACAACAACTAAATACTTTATTAACAAAAAAAAAAGACGGGTGGCTGGCACGTAATCTAAGGAAACAGGATTACCGCA
Organism: Dermacentor silvarum; assembly: GCF_013339745.2. Lineage (NCBI taxonomy): Eukaryota > Metazoa > Arthropoda > Arachnida > Ixodida > Ixodidae > Dermacentor > Dermacentor silvarum. The sequence continues at coordinate 72,635 of NC_051163.1, read as the reverse complement.
ACACAAAATATCTCTTCGGCTGAAATCTGCAGTAAGAAGTAAGGAATTCCACTCAGAGAATAAGCACACTTTCGGACCAGCCGAATCATGGCATGAACAGGCAAGTGCGGTAAAAAAATAGAAAACATGGTTTTGTAATTGTATTACGAAGACGAAAATATCGAAAAGCGTAGTTGCGACATTGGGGCCAACTGCGCTTCGCAGGTAGATGTGTAGCAAATGACTGTAGGACTGTGAGATTCTCGATGATTGTTGGAGTTTAGTGGCGCAAGGGCCAGGTATGGCCAAAGAGCGCCATGACAGTATTAGTTCGCGCAAGACTGTGAGATTCTGAAGCGTAAGTAGAATATATATATATATATATATATATATATATATATATATATATATATATATATATATATATATATATATATATCTGGTGCTTTTAACCGAATGCTTTACTTTGCCTACACTGTCTGGCGTGGCTGCGGCTGCTGTGTGCTCTCCGCCGGCTACATGCCGTCTGCGGCTGGGTCGGTCGGTATCTCGGTGGATCATCGCCGTCGTCGGCCTATATTTATGTCGACTGCAGGACGAATACCTCTCCCTGTGATCTTCGGGTCTCCTGCCAACGAGGACGACCGGATCAACCACCTCAGGAGACCCGACAGGGCCCTTCAACACCAGGCCGTCTAGAAGGCCCAACAGGTGGCTGGCGAGCTCCGACTCCCAGTCCCCACATAGGCGGTGCCACCGGGCCGGCCCCCGGAAGGGGTGCCCAGGTCCCTTCAGGACCTTTAATAAAGTTAATTCTCTCTCTCTTCCTGTCTCTTAAAGTTAGGCCTAACATTTTTCGTTCCATCGCTCTTTGTGCAGTCCTTAACTTGTTCTTGAGCTTGTTTGTTAACCTCCAAGTTTCTGCCCCATATGTTAGCACTGGTAGAATGCAATGCTTGTACACTTTCTGTTTCAACGCCAGTGGTAAGCTCCCAGTCAGTATTTGGCAATGCCGGCTGTATGCACTCCAACCAATTTTATCCTTCTGTAAATTTCCTTTCCATGATCAGGGTCCTCTGTGAGTAATTGACCTAGATAAACGTACTCCTTTACAGACTCTAGAGGCCGACTGGTGATCGGGAATTCCTGTTCACTTGCCAGGCTATTGAACATTACCTTTGTTTTCTGCATATTCATCTTCAACTCCACTATTACACTTTCTGGGTTAAGGCCCTCAAATCAACTTTTTTTCAAGCTTTTTTTTCGGGGATAAAGATAAACATTGCATGACTTTACAGGTTGAATATAATGAAGGGAAGCATATTTGTACGGCATCGCCGTTGCTTGTATTGCACAAAAGATCGAATGCATCACGATATGACTACTGAAGCTTTTAACTAATTACTTTACGGTGCACGTTGCAATTTAAAAAGCTATAGCCGGTGAGTTCGTAAGCCGTAATCACGTGAAATGAATTCCACGTGAACCAATTCGAGAGATTCATTGCCAAGATGTGCAACGAAATAGATAAGCGTTTCAGAAACAGAAGAAGGGAAACCGAGGGGCTCGATTTTCTTAATCATAACCACATAAAGATAACGGACAATGAAGACAAGGACAACATCGAGGAAATTAGGTGTAGTTAAAATTAGAATGCAGAAAATATTGAAGAAAAGGGGAACGAAAGTGGACGAAAAGATAACTTGTCGCCGGCGGGAGGCGAACCCGCAACCTACGCATTACGGGTGCGTTGCACTACCAGTTGTGCTACGGTGACGGCCATCAATTCGTCCACTAACTTGGGTATTTATGTTTTCCTGATCTAGCCCTAGGAGTGTTAGCCAGCACCACTCATAATCATGGTGGGCGGATGTAGAAAATGATTTTTTAGCCCAATGGCGTCACGTAACACGTGATCTTGGAAGAGCAGACACGTGGCTAATAAACCTTCGCATGCTCAAAAAAGCACTTCCTTAAAAAAAGTGTATTAAAAAGAAACAGTGTATTTTTACCGCATTTTCGACGGCATGTATCTCCAAAGCGGTGCCATTCTCATAATTTGTTCATGTGAGTTGCCCTTAAAAGCTCACCCCATAGAATTCGCAAATTCCGATATGTGCCGTAATTAAAAGCATATTAAAAGAGAAATTCTATTGTTTTGCTGATTACCGCATTTTTATTTCTTGTGGTAGTAATGTCCGCCATTTCGGAAAATCTACCTCAATGACTAGAATTGCGGTATAGCTACCCAGGCAACTTTTTTTTTCAGATTTCGTTGATGTCTCAAAATAAAACACCTTTTATAGCACAATTTAACCGTAGTCGTGTAGGACATGGGCAGTAGGGGACGGTGTGCCGATAAAAGACGCGCGAAATGTGTCAACGAACTCTTCCTCTAAATACAAACACTCACAGATCTCTAACATCTTACAGAGGTCTCAGGGGCCATGTTCATTGCTTAAACCCAATGTCCTTTTTTTTTTATCACAGATCAACCGCTCACCGTGAGTAAAGCCTAACAAAAAGGCAGGGAGGTTCCGAATAAACTCATGATTTTGTGCAGCAAGACGTGGGTAAAAGAAAAAAAAAAGAAAAAATGAAGTCAAAGGAAAAGTCATTGCACACAAGCGACGAAGCAGATCGCGCGGCAAGTTGAACAACATGAATTAGGAGTTGACAGGTGTTAGACCCCGGATCAGGACTGACATGTTTTCAAAGCTATTGTGACAGAGCCGCGAGTGATAGCGGGCTCACGTGGCAAGAGGACGCTGTTTTGGCGGACACGTGGTTCTTACGAGGTGGTAGGTTTCTGCTTTCTTTCTTTGTTTGGTTCTTTCTTCCTTTATATTTTATATCATTTTGTGTAGTAACTCTCATGAATAAGAATAGGAAATTATGCGAGTCTGCGCATCGATTTCTGCCGCAGACGCGTAATAGAAGCATTCGTTCTTTTCTGATAGATTTTTTTTTCTTGAACGTCCCATGTAGCATGCGTTCGTTAACGCCGTTTGTGCCGGTGTTGGTAACTCAGTGAGAAAGTGGCTAAATTTAGCGAGTTTTTAACTACCTTAACGACAACTTTGCCTCTTGAATCCTAGCCCCTCTTTTAGTTATGTAAATAGCCGTGGTGAAATTATTGAAGGAACTTGGTCAGGTTCAATGTTTCGCCTCCATTATATCCTAAGGGTTACACGTCCGCCACCGGGCTCATATTCACAATAAACTTTTACGCAACCCCTATATCTCCCACCCCAGTGTAGGGTTGCAAACCGGAAACTCTCTTCTGGTTAACCTCCCTGCCTTTCGTCTCTCACACACACACACTCTCTCTCTCTCTACGCTAAAATTGTTCGGAAGAGAAAGTGCCAAACAATTATGTACTAAAGGCCTTTTGAATTTGGGCCCCAATATTTCTAGTTGAAACAGCTGAAAAATCGGGTGGGAAAAAATGAGAACAAGTAGAAAAAGTCCGGAGAAATTTTCCCACAGTTTCAAGCATAACGATCGAAGATGAACCATCCTACCCACATAAAAATGCTGTTACGTGCGCCTCCATTGGGCGCTACTTCTGTAGGCATAGCAAAGAGATTATTAGTGAGTCATGTAGGTGCACAAAAAGTGCATTTCAGGGCAGAGCACCATCGTCTTGCGGTCTGATACAGTTGCGAAAAATCGCGGTTGTTTTTCCTTTTTTTCTTATAAAAATGACATCTAAGAGCAAATAAAGTATAAAAAATGCAAACTCGGGAAATTATGATCATCAAGATTGCAATCACTATTCAGCGACTTTCCGCTAAAAAACAAGTTCACCCTTCTCGGCCATGACCTGGCGGCTTTCTGCAATAGACGTTACCAGTGCTGGTTAGTGCTCGTACTCAAGAATGTGCTCCGCAAGACGCTCAGATTCTTGCCTTTGCGTGCATCTCTAAGGTATCTAGCCGATTCGACGGCACGGCGTGTTCTTATTGCACGCCGCGCATAGGAAAAGGAAAAGTCAAATGTGACCCGACGTATCGATTTTGTCAGGCCCACTGGCGGAGAATCCCCATCCATGCGTGCAGTCTTTTGAGATGCGTTTCATCTATTGCCGTGGATATTATGCGCATCTATTCACCTAGTTGTGGCGAAGGCTCCGCGTACATTGGGCACCTTTGCTATTGCCTCGACTCTCAAGGAAGCAATTTGCGAATGTGAGCAGCCTATAACGGGGTCTAGCTGACTCCATAGAACTGCGCAGGACAAAACGAAGGCGCACTGATATAGTGGTGCGGATCCGCCGAAAGAACTAGTTCCTGGTGAGATATATGCATACCGAACTTAACTTCCCCGAACAGAGCGACGACAAACTGTAAGAAGTACAAGTTTGAATAAGGCACCGACTTCACTGCCCAGACTAGCTATAGATTCAGATTTAGGGGGCGCCGAAAATAATTATCTAAGGTAGCTTCAGTTAGAGTCTTTCAGTTTCACATGTTCAAATATATACATTCATGTATGGTTTCATATGTAAATATACTGTACTGAAGGCGAATGACCGCGCTTCGATGTCTGGGAAAAGAAGACGGCGATGAGTGTGGTTGTTGTTGACGCTCTAGCTTGCGCTCGCCAGTAACCCGACCTGCCTTTCGGATAGCCTTCTGCAACGCCACGTCCATGCCTGCTTGAAGACCAACACCCCCATTTTATTATGTTAAATAGTCTCTGCCTCACGTTCAATGTGAAAGTAGTCAATTTCCAGCTGTGCGCGATGTCAAAAACGTGTTTTTTTTGTGATTTGAAAATAATCTACAGGTGCCACTTTTTTTGCAATGAAAACATATCTTTCGAACATTTTCCGGCTTCTTCAGCATCATAATAAAGAAAAGCATGCAGCAGCAGACTACTTTATCAATCTGCGATTTTTCAATGAGTTCTGTCATGCCCCCGATTGCGCACTCCGAGGAATGATTCACGTGCGGTAATTATACTGACTAAATTCGCTTGTAGTGCTTGCGAATACAACAAGCGTCTAAAGAAATATTCCTAACGCCAAATCAATACTGTCAAAAAGAGCAAATTAAGAGAACCCATCATACATGAAGATGCTGTCGATAGTAGATCTGCGCCTGCTTTTTGCTATGTGAGTTTTCTTGAACGGCACATTGGACGAAGCTGAAGTGTTTAGGACTACATACGAGCGCCTAAACATACCTAATCACTTTTTGTGAATCATCAGCAGCACCTGTCATGAGTTTTCATATAGCCAATCTACATTTCTGTGTCACACATTTATGGAATATTATATGATTACCTCGGCCAATCAGCCCCTTATTTTTTTGTTTTAGTGCTTTTCACTGTAACATATTTACAATTTTTACCGCAAAGTGTCGCAAACCGTGCAAGACCATCAGTGTAAGTCAAGGCGCTCTTTGGCCAGCTATATGCCCAAGGTTGCTCCGTTAAGAGCTGCCAATCATCATCTAACACACTTGGCTCATGCTAATATACATTAGAAGACCGGTGTAATCATAAGACATATTCAGCGTTTCGAATCTATAAATATTTTATGTATGAATGTATGAAATATTTTCATAAGTGCATGTGATTTTGAAGACCTTATTTGGATGCCCAATGCCATACACACAGCACTAGAAAATTATATACATACTGGAAGCATAATATGTCAGGCAGTTCGCGTCTTCAACGCTGTTTAACGCAACGCTCTCTTAGCGATTCATTAACCGCATGAAAGCGACCAAGATGATGGACGGCGCGCCACGCATAATTAGATGAAGCGAGAAGCAGCTTGACAGCGAACCGAAAGTAGTTTCCCCTGGCTGCAGCCCAAACTAGGGTGTCGTCCCTACTTACTAAGCTCAGCGTCGCACGAAAAACCTTGTGCACGCTTGCCTCAATAAATTGAGTGCCTCTACATTGGCCTCAAGATGGATGGGGTTCCTTCGCCGCTGGCAGCATCACAATGCTACTTTGTTTGGCAGCATTGCTTAGGCCGTCAAGCATGAGTTTCTCGAGGTTGAAGAACTATTACTGCAATAGCGATCATCCGTCAAATTCAGTCTCATTCAAGCCAACATATATATATATATATATTAGAAGCACAACATCGCTGTAGTCACGGTTGGCGGCAACGCAACTGTTGGGCAAATAAACCAACGATAACGGCAAAGTGTGCTTTCATCATTCTAAGTACGTTGGCCCATTAAAACTCCCCACACAATA
>NC_051163.1:40384-66337 GCF_013339745.2 Dermacentor silvarum | reverse complement strand
TACCAACACACCTGGGGCGCTATAACGTAAAATGATTCCAAACAGTTTTGATTGCAAACTCCTGGACGTCAAATTTACTTAACCACCAACGCAAGCATCGGGCGGTGACCTGCAGCGCTGTCTGAACAACTCAATCAAGCACTCTCCTCGTTTATAGGAGGTCACCTTTGTTCGCTTTCAAAACCAATAACATTGCTTACACTCAGTGGTTTTTCTCATCTAATTGGCTGACAAGAGGAGCCCGCTCTAGTGGACAGGGTTTCGATGGGGCCGAGCCAGCACAGTGAAAATAGATAACCATATGAAGAGGGTGGTGCCGGCTTCTCCGATTGGTCCACTTCGCCTTACTTAGCTTGCGGTGGCTGGTCGAAAATCGCGGCGGCTTGCAACGGAAGAATAAGAATGCCGCTAGAACGGATCCTCAGCAAGGAAGAGTTGGCAGAGCGATGTCGTATGCATGCCGAAAAGGCTCGATAGCGTTTTACTGATACACAAAAATGTTTATCATGCGCAAATAATTACATGCTCACCGGCAGGTACGAGTAGCGAGAGCCTGAGTGATCCGCGGGCAGCCATCTTTATTCCTTTCGGAACGGGGCAGTCTGTGGCTATTCAGACAAATTTTCAGTTTTGTTCGGCATAATAATGCATTTTTTCGCGTATGCGTCACTTTGACGTGGTGAGTTTTCGCAGTTTTGTGAGGTCGCGTGACAGACAGGCGAAGTGGGCGTATCCAGAAAACATTGGATAATAGCAGAGGGCTTATGGTGAAAAGGCGTCGAATCAGGAATGATTATTCTTCTTTTGTGCAGTTTAATCATGCATAATCAGTGTGTACAAGTTATATCAGATGGGGAGCTGTCGCAGTTTTCGTGAAGAATGCTGGCGGGCCGAGCTTGCTGAGGTGGCTGCAATTGCTGGGCTGGATTTCCCGGGAGTCTAGATTAGACGTCTTCTCTCAAGCAGGTTGAGCTAACTTAAAGCGATCTACCGTGAGCTTCGTTGCAGACGTTGGTTTGTAGTCTCGTACGTCAACTAGTTCCTCGGAATTCCGACGTGGCCAGGTGGCCCAGGAGATACTGGACGGCACTAGACCCCTGATGGCTTCTCAGCAGCACATAGGTTCAGCTTCTAGACTAATTAGCTGGGACCAAAACCTGCGCTTAAATAGCCTCTACTTTCTCTAGTTCCCTATGTAGTGGAACGGCCGGTATGCAGAGTTCACCTAGTTAATTCATGACTCCTCCCAAAAGTCTTGGCCGTGCCCCTTTCAGCATGGACGCAAGATGGTAGATTGCCCTCTCTCCAAGGTCGAGCCCCGGCACTGCATGCACCACACGGACGCACACCTATAGGTCCGTTAATCGGCGTGTCGAGGTCCCGAAACAAGATGCCAACCCGTGGGGCCACGACGTTTTTGATGCCCGTTAATCGGCCTGTCGCCTTCTCGAAATTATACGCCACACAGTGAGGACACCGCGTTTTTTTTTGGCGGCCGTTAATTGGCATCAAAACCACTTGAAATCTCTAGAAAATATCCCGCTCCGTGACAATAAGCATAGCAACCCCTTTATATTTTGCTTACACATTAAGTATTATTATACTTTCATGATCAGTGTGATGTGGTTTGTGTGTCACTGATCTCGGAGGCGTGCGGGTGTTATGAGAGATGGAGAGGGAAGAGGCATGGCAACACAGCAAACAGATTTTTTAATTCTCACACGAAAGCCAAAAAACCTCTGTAGTGTCGTGCAATAGCACCAGGTGCCGCCACTCATCTGCGATTATCTGTAGACGCCAAGATGTGGCGCCACACTCGATATAGTATGTATATATAGGACAGACATCCTTCAATAAAGGGCTCCCGTTCGTCTGGGCTACGATGTGTGGTGTGGTGCATCCGTTCGGCCGCACCGTCCGGCCGACATAACAAACTGGCGACGAGGATGCTACCCGGAATTTCGCCGCCGCCGCCGTTCCTCGTTTCACCAGGCACGCCCGCCATCCCCTGGCCGCGATGGCTGCGCCTGTTTGAAAACTTCACGCTCGCCTCTGGAGCGTCTGAGCTATCGGCGGCCCGCCGCCGAGCCCTCCTTCTGCACTGCCTCGGACCTGAAGGACAACGAATTTTCGACGCCCTGCCACCGCCACCACCATCGAACGCCCCAGACCACCCGCCCGCGCATCCGAGTGCGGGAACCGCCCCCCTTCAGACGGTTACGCCTTCTGCAACCACCGCTGCAGTTGGAACGACAGAGATCAAACAAGCCGATGCCGAGCTCGCACAGCCACCGGACGAGTACGACGCAGCTGTTCAAGCCCTGGCTCGACACTTTTCCGCTACTTGCAACGTACGCGTCGAGCGACATCGCTTCCGTGACCGTCGTCAACTGCACGGTGAGCCGATATCGGAGTTTGCTCTTGCGCTTCGCGAACTGGCTTCGTCATGCAACTTTGCCGCGCAAGCGGATACAAATCTGTGCGACCAGTTCGTCGCCGGGGTCACATGCCCGCGCCTACGGGAGCGGCTATTGCTCGAGGGTGACGCGCTCACGTTTGACCGCGCCGTGGAGATAGCGCTTCTTCGCGAGCAAGTGCAGCGCGAATCCGAAGCTCTCGGAACAGCCCCTGTGGATCGAGTAGTACCACAACATAACCGCGGACGCAACCCGACAGGCCGTCGCAGACATGTACGCCAGTCCAGCAGTACCGACCGACGTAGTACGCCTAGCTCTTCGCGCTCCGGCTTCGTTCGTCCGCCTGCGCCGGAGATTGCTAGCGCCGTCGTCCCGTACTCCGTAAACACAAACGTGTGCGGCAACTGCGGCGCACAAAACTGCCAGCCGTCAGCCTGTGCAGCCCGCGGTCGAGCCTGCTTCGCGTGCGGCCGCCGAGGCCACTTTCAACAGTACTGCCGAAATTCGCGTCGCGGACGTGGAAGACGCCCGGCTCGAGTTGCCGAAATCGTTTCAGAGGAAGACGCTGAGAGTGTCGTGAATATTTTTACTGTTCACGCTGAGAAGCGTACGGGCGTCTACGTTGATGTCGGGGTTCAACCTGTTGCTCTGGCATCACGCCCGTGCGTCATAACATTCTTAGTGGACACTGGCTCAGCTGTGTCGATAATGGGAGAACATAACTTTAGGAGCCGGTTCAGAGACCAAGTTGAGCTGAAAAAGTCGCAAATAACGTTGCTGGATTTTTCACGTCGGAAAATTCCTGTGCATGGCCAGTTCACCGCCCTCGTAACGTACAAATCAGAAACGGCTGTAGTAACGTTTCACGTTACACCAGGTGGAACATCACTCCTGGGTGTTGATGCTGTAAAAGCTCTTGGTCTCCAGATTGTAGGCACATAATTGCGCTGCCTTAATATGGCCGTTGAACCGAACGTCGACACAAAAGGCCCCAAAATCCTACGCCCCGAAATGCATTCGCAGAACACAAACAAGTTGTCTCCGCCCACCACGAAGCCACCACTGGGTCCACCCAAGTTTGGTATGCCTACTTCATTATGGGCCAAGTTCGAACACTTGTTTTCACCAGAGCTAGGACTTGCCAAAGGTGTCCAGCATCGGGTCAAGCTCAAACAGTCGGTAGCTCCTGTCACGCAGAAGCTCAGACGCCTACCACTTTCAGTGCGAGAAGCAGTCAGCGACGAACTGAGGAACCTACTTTCTGCTGATGTCATTGAATGCGTAAATGCGTCAGAGTGGGTTTCCCCTATTGTTGCAGCTCGCAAGAAAGATGGCAGCATTCGCATCTGCGTGGACCTCCGCGAAGCTAACAAAGCTGTGGTGGTCGACAGCTTTCCCCTGCCACACACAGAAGAGTTGCTGCATGCCCTGAACGGTGCCCGTTACTTTTCTAAGTTGGATTTGGCCTCCGCATACTACCAGGTTCTGCTTCATCCAGACAGTAGAGATATTACAGCGTTCATAACGCACGATGGCCTTTTTCGATTTAAGAGAGTATGTTTCGGCCTAGCCTCAGCACCAGCAGCATTCCAGCAACTCATGACGTCAATTCTACAGGGATGCAAAGGCGTTCTCTGCTACCTGGACGACGTCATCATCTTCGGCAAGTCGGAGAAAGAGCACATGCGGAACTTAGAGGAAGTCCTGCAACGAATTTCACACGCTGGGCTCAAGCTAAATGACAAATGTGTTTTCAACACATCCGAACTCTCGTTTCTTGGTCACCGCGTTAGCGCCGAAGGAGTAGCACCCCTTCAGACCAAAGTTGACGCCATTGTTCACGCTGCCACCCCTACAGATGCTGGCAAGCTCCGGTCGTTCCTGGGACTAGTAGAATACTATGCTAGATTTGTTCCACGCCTAGCAGAGGAAGTGGAGCCCATGCGCAGACTTCTTCGTAAGGACACTCCTTTTATCTGGGACACTGCTGCTGAGAACAGTCTTACAAGAGTAAAGAACCTCCTAGCCTCCCACAGGGTACTACAAATGTTCGATCCAGCACTTCCCGTCATTGTGGCCACCGATGCATCCGCATATGGTTTAGGTGCGGTACTGCAACAAGTTGATGGTCGGCACATTCGAACTGTGGCATTCGCGTCACGAACATTGACGGAAGCAGAACGGAAGTACTCGACTGGTGAACGTGAGGCTCTAGCTTGCTTGTGGGCTCTAGAGAAATGGCATGTGTACCTATGGGGTCGTCCAGTTACTCTGCAAACGGATCACCAAGCTCTAGTAGCCCTGCTTTCTTCTCAAGGCACAGGACAGCGACCACTCCGCATAGCAAGATGGACTGCACGGTTACTGCGGTACAACTTCACGATGCAGTACAGGCGTGGTGAGCACAACAAGGTAGCTGATGCCTTGTCCCGGCTACCTCTTCCAGACACTGAAGGTGGCCCCGAGTCAGAAGAAGAAATAGTGTCTCTGGTAATGTGTGTACATCACGATGAACTGAAGCATGCAACCGCGGAGGATAGCACTCTCCAAGACGTTGCCCGTTACGTACAGACATCGTGGCCGCCACGCAAAAACCTGGCACTTAACCTGACTCCCTACTATGAAGTCCGAAAGGAGTTGACAGTGGTTGATGGCATACTCTTGCGTACTGAGCGCATCGTAGTCCCCGCCAAGCTCACAGCCACTTTTGTCCAGCTGGCTCACGAATCACACCCTGGTATCGTGAAAACCAAACAACGCCTACGAGAGAAGTATTGGTGGCCAGGGTTAGACAAACACGTTGAAACAACTATCCGCAGTTGTGCCATTTGTCAGAGCGCGGACAAAAGTGCCAAGAACTCGCCCACACCACTGCAGCCAATCCCTCTTCCTGACAAACCTTGGGACAAGATAGCTATTGACATTGTTGGTCCCTTCGAGCGTGCACCTACAGACTGCAGATTCGTCATTTCAGTAGTTGACTATTTCTCAAAATGGCCAGAAGTGGCTTTTTGTGCTGATGTTACCTCCCGCACGGTGACGAAGTTTCTACTCTCACTCTTCGCACGTGAGGGTTACCCGACAGAGATAGTGTCTGACCACGGCAGACAGTTCACATCGAGGGAATTTGAATCCTTCCTTGAAGACCGTGGAATCAGGCACATCTTTTCTGCCGTATACCACCCACAGGCAAATGGTCTAGTGGAAAGATTTAATCGGGTACTGAAGTCGTACATTCAACTGGCCCTGCTGGAGCAGCGCCCAGTGAAGGCAACTGTGACTGAATACTTGGGAGTATACAGAGCCACCCCTCACAGCACCACCGGTCTCTCACCGGCCGTTCTTCTACATGGCCGACACATGAGAACATCGCTGGATGTAATTGGTCAGCCTACGGCCGACTTCAGCACAAATCCATCGCGGGAGATGAGCGTGCTCAGGAAAAGAGTCGCAGAGCATCAACGGAAGAGCAAGGCCTACGCTGATCAACGGCGAGCTGCTAGGGTCCCCAAGTTCCAAGTGGGCACCTACGTACGAGTGAAAAAACCAATTCCCGGACCAAAGGGCACTCCAAGTTATGGACCACCATTGAAAATCCTCAAAAGAATCGGCCGCTGGTCTTTCTGTCTGGAAGACGGTCGAACCTGGAACGCTTCGCAGCTGTCAGCGGTACCAAAAGAGGCATCGCCAGAGCAAGGAACTAACATAGACATCTCTGGCGCGCACGACATGCCCCCGTTGACAGACTGTCACAGGAGAGATGTACCATCGAAGACTTGGATCACTACGCCTGCTGGTCCGCATCAAACGCAGGAAGCGAGTTCCGCTGATCAACTTGCGTCTCCCTCACGCCCTGTACCACTACCCGTGCCGCCGAGCCCACCACAGCCGCAAGGTTCGCAACCGCATACCCTGGCTTCAGGCTCTCGCACGGTGGAGTGCAGTGTACCGGTAGAAGGCAATGGACTCGATGCCGAGCCACCGCCTGACCGGCCAAGGAGAAATCGCAGACCTCCAGTGCGCTTCCAAGATTACGTGCAGTGATTTGACAGCAGTGAGTGTTCACACAGATAGTGACTGTTTTGTGATTTCTGTGTACAGACAGTGACTGCAATTGTGATTGCTTTGTGCGGACTGGACTTTCTAATGATTCATACGTTTCTTCCCGGGAGGGAAAGATGTAGTGTCGTGCAATAGCACCAGGTGCCGCCACTCATCTGCGATTATCTGTAGACGCCAAGATGTGGCGCCACACTCGATATAGTATGTATATATAGGACAGACATCCTTCAATAAAGGGCTCCCGTTCGTCTGGGCTACGATGTGTGGTGTGGTGCATCCGTTCGGCCGCACCGTCCGGCCGACATAACAACCTCAAACTAAAACTCAAGTGCACACAGAACTAAAAGACAATGAATAAATAAAGGTTAACAAAAACAACCTAATGAATCACTAAATATCCTTAACTTCGCCTCCGTTAGACCGAGGCCTTTCCTACCCCAAAGTCTGGCATCACTGGCCTACTGTTGTGGCGATGCAAGAAAGTCGTTCTTACGGAGTTCGTCCTCGTTGCTGGTCTTCTCCCGGCGGGGATCTCGTTGGGCCTTTCTTAATGTCGGTGTCTCCGTCGACCGTCGTATATTCGTTGCTGCCTTTCGGTCGGTCCTTCAACTCGCTCTTCTCGGGAGCCTGGATAACCCGGTCGCTGCTGCTGACGTGGCCGGGAGAGGTGACGGGTTAGGCCTAGCGACGTCCTCGGCCGCTGCTTCCGTCTCGCTCCTTTCCCGAGAGCCGACGTGGCGTTCCGGGGATCATCGAGCGTGCCGGTCTGCCGTAGAAGGGGGAGCCTCTCTGGGGTGCCTGGTCCTGCCGTGAGAAGCTGCAGCTCGTCCAGGAGCCTCGCCCGAACTTGCCGAGGTCGACGGCCACACCGTGGACGGCCAACGTCACGGACTCGGCCAGACCCCCAAGTCTCCCGTCGCCAGTGCGGTGCTGGCGATGCGACCTTCCTGGCCCGGAGCCACGTCGATAATACCAGCTCAGCCTCGCTTCTGCCTCGATTATGGCTCGGTTCACGCGCCTCACGCGCCTCGCGCCGTTCCGAACGCTCCGATCACATCGTCCTCGTCTTCTTTTATTTCGCCTCCGGCGTCTTACTCATGACATGCCTCGATTATGGCTCGGTTCACGCGCCTCACGCGCCTCGCGCCGTTCCGAACGCTCCGCTCACATCGTCCTTGTCTTCTTTTATGGCGCCGTCGGCGTCTTACTCATGACATGGCTCCCCTCTTCAAGAGTTTTTTCTGAAAAAACTGCTTTCTCTTGACCTTCTTTTTGGCGGCGAACTTGACTTTCGTTGTGGCTTGAGTGCTCTTCTGTGCGTCGTCTTCGCTTGCCACTCATCACCACACTTCACTGCACTGTCGCGCACGTTTCACCATTTGTTCTGTTCACACAACACTGCACTCAATTGTTTGTAATGCTTATCGTCCCAAACACTCTATAAGAATAAACTTGGTATCTATACACATTTGTAATAGCTGACAATTCCAGTGTCCGAGGGCATTCCTAATGATAGTCCTTTAGTGGCATACCAGTTATACCTGTTCTATTTTTTCCTCCTTTTACGGAGCTCCCACGCTTCCCTACGTACGGCCTGCTTCTTCCTCTTTCCTCCTCTAGCACATTTCTTGGGCGGTTTGGAATGTCCCTGCCTTAACTCTGGCTTCATCTTTTTCTTTGGCGCACCCATCTCATGCGCACGCGTTTTCCTGCGCTGCTTTCCTCTCAATCTCCTGCGAGTCATCTTCCTACCGTTACGCGTTCCGTGCACGTTCTTCCTACATTTAAAGGCTGCCTTACTTCTGGGGTGATTAGGATATCTATCGGCTTTACCTTTGTTCATTCTTATCGACCAGCCCATCTTATGCACACGCGGATTCTTACGCCGCCGTGTCTTCAGCCTCCTAGGAATCCTTTTACCCTTACGCGTTGCGTTGCTTGGGTGGCTAGGGCATCTATCGTCCTCCTCATTTCCCTCGGAGTTTGACTGGCTCCTCACGTCTGATGCTTGGCTATCCTTGTACTCATTCTCAATTACCAACCCCCTATTGTTACGAGGTGAAGCTACTTCCCCTTCTCTTTTCTGCTCTTTGGGCATGGAAATCTCTATCGGGGCGTCGGCCATCCTCTTATCCTGCTCACTATGAGTCAAAGGCTCCTCAGTGGTGAGCTTCTCCTCAACGCCGTCACGGACGCTATCTAATGTGCCTACTTCTGGCATCTCTCTCGTGTCATGCAGCTCCACTACGCTATTGGGTCTACTCTCAATCATAGACTCCGCCTCACGCTCTTTCATTTGTAATGCCCGTAGCTCTTCTCGCAGCTTCTTGAGCTCTTTCTGTTGGAGCTGCCTCCTCTCCTCGTAAGCTTTTTCGGCTGCCGCCTCGACGCTTTTCCTTGCATTCTCAATTAATTTGAGGCCCTGCTCCTTGCTGAGCTTCTGTTCGCGAATAGTGGCCGATATCGCCTCCCAATCCATCTCTGCAACTTCCGAGAATCAGTGACTGGGCTGGATAGAATCCGGGAACGGATCCTGGCAGGCTCGCCAATTGTGATGTGGTTTGTGTGTCACTGATCTCGGAGGCGTGCGGGTGTTATGAGAGATGGAGAGGGAAGAGGCATGGCAACACAGCAAACAGATTTTTTAATTCTCACACGAAAGCCAAAAAACCTCAAACTAAAACTCAAGTGCACACAGAACTAAAAGACAATGAATAAATAAAGGTTAACAAAAACAACCTAATGAATCACTAAATATCCTTAACTTCGCCTCCGTTAGACCTAGGCCTTTCCTACCCCAAAGTCTGGCATCACTGGCCTACTGTTGTGGCGATGCAAGAAAGTCGTTCTTACGGAGTTCGTCCTCGTTGCTGGTCTTCTCCCGGCGGGGATCTCGTTGGGCCTTTCTTAATGTCGGTGTCTCCGTCGACCGTCGTATATTCGTTGCTGCCTTTCGGTCGGTCCTTCAACTCGCTCTTCTCGGGAGCCTGGATAACCCGGTCGCTGCTGCTGACGTGGCCGGGAGAGGGTGACGGGTTAGGCCTAGCGACGTCCTCGGCCGCTGCTTCCGTCTCGCTCCTTTCCCGAGAGCCGACGTGGCGTTCCGGGGATCATCGAGCGTGCCGGTCTGCCGTAGAAGGGGGAGCCTCTCTGGGGTGCCTGGTCCTGCCGTGAGAAGCTGCAGCTCGTCCAGGAGCCTCGCCCGAACTTGCCGAGGTCGACGGCCACACCGTGGACGGCCAACGTCACGGACTCGGCCAGACCCCCAAGTCTCCCGTCGCCAGTGCGGTGCTGGCGATGCGACCTTCCTGGCCCGGAGCCACGTCGATAATACCAGCTCAGCCTCGCTTCTGCCTCGATTATGGCTCGGTTCACGCGCCTCACGCGCCTCGCGCCGTTCCGAACGCTCCGATCACATCGTCCTCGTCTTCTTTTATTTCGCCTCCGGCGTCTTACTCATGACATGCCTCGATTATGGCTCGGTTCACGCGCCTCACGCGCCTCGCGCCGTTCCGAACGCTCCGCTCACATCGTCCTTGTCTTCTTTTATGGCGCCGTCGGCGTCTTACTCATGACATGGCTCCCCTCTTCAAGAGTTTTTTTCTGAAAAAACTGCTTCCTCTTGACCTTCTTTTTGGCGGCGAACTTGACTTTCGTTGTGGCTTGAGTGCTCTTCTGTGCGTCGTCTTCGCTTGCCACTCATCACCACACTTCACTGCACTGTCGCGCACGTTTCACCATTTGTTCTGTTCACACAACACTGCACTCAATTGTTTGTAATGCTTATCGTCCCAAACACTCTATAAGAATAAACTTGGTATCTATACACATTTGTAATAGCTGACAATTCCAGTGTCCGAGGGCATTCCTAATGATAGTCCTTTAGTGGCATACCAGTTATACCTGTTCTATTTTTTCCTCCTTTTACGGAGCTCCCCACGCTTCTCTACGCCCAGCCTGCCTCCTTCCCTTTCTTGCTCTGGCACATTTCTCGTGCAGCTTGGAAGCTGTCTGTCTTAACTCTGGCTTCATCTTTTTCTTTGGCGCACCCATCTCATGCGCACGCGTTTTCCTGCGCTGCTTTCCTCTCAATCTCCTGCGAGTCATCTTCCTACCGTTACGTGTTCTGTGCACGTTCTTCCTACATTTAAAGTCTGTCTTACTTCTGGGGCGATTAGGGTATCTGCCGACTTTCTCCTTGCTCTCAGAATCTGAATGCCTCGTCATGCCTAGTACCTGGTCAATCCTGGAGTCATTTTCGATTATCGACTCACTATCGTTCTTCTCATTCCCCTCGGAGTTTGACTGGCTCCTCACGTCTGATGCTTGGCTATCCTTGTACTCATTCTCCATTACCAACCCCCTATTGTTACGAGGTGAAGCTACTTCCTCTTCTCTTTTCTGCTCTTTGGGCATGGAAATCTCTATCGGGGCGTCGGCCATCTTCTTATCCTGCTCACTATGAGTCAAAGGCTCCTCAGTGGCGAGCTTCTCCTCAACGCCGTCACGGGCGCTATCTAATGTGCCTACTTCTGGCATCTCTCTCGTGTCATGCAGCTCCACTGCGCTATTGGGTCTACTCTCAATCATAGACTCCGCCTCACGCTCTTTCATTTGTAATGCCTGTAGCTCTTCTCGCAGCTTCTTGAGCTCTTTCTGTTGGAGCTGCCTCCTCTCCTCGTAAGCTTTTTCGGCTGCCGCCTCGACACTTTTCCTTGCATCCTCAATTAATTTGAGGCCCTGCTCCTTGCTGAGCTTCTGTTCGCGAATAGTGGCCGATATCGCCTCCCAATCCATCTCTGCAACTTCCGAGAATCAGTGACTGGGCTGGATAGAATCCGGGACGGATCCTGGCAGGCTCGCCAATTGTGATGTGTTTCGTTGTCACTGATCTCGGAGGCGTGCGGGTGTTATGAGAGATGGAGAGGGAAGAGGCATGGCAACACAGCAAACAGATTTTTTAATTCTCACACGAAAGCCAAAAAACCTCAAACTAAAACTCAAGTGCACACAGAACTAAAAGACAATGAATAAATAAAGGTTAACAAAAACAACCTAATGAATCACTAAATATCCTTAACTTCAGCCTCCGTTAGACCTAGGCCTTTCCTACCCCAAAGTCTGGCATCACTGGCCTACTGTAGTGGCGATAGCAGGAAAGTCGTTCTTACGGAAGTCGTCCTCGATGCTCGTCTTCTCCCGGCGGGGATCTCGTTGGGCCTTTCTTAATGTCGGTGCTTCTCGCCGACCGTCGTATAGTCGTGGCTGCCTTTCAGGTCGGTCCGTTCACCCGCTCATCTCGGAGCCTGGATAACCCGGTCGCTGCTGCTGACGTGGCCGGGAGAGGTGACGGGTTAGGCCTAGCGACGTCCTCGGCCGCCTGCTTCCGTCTCAGCTCCTTTCCCGAGAGCCGACGTGGCGTTCCGGGGATCATCGCACGTGCCGGTCTGCCGTAGAAGGGGGAGCCTCTCTGGGGTGCCTGGTCTTGTCGTGAGGAGCTGCAGCTCGTCCAGGAGCCTCGCCCGAACTTGCCGAGGTCGACGGCCACACCGTGGACGGCCAACGTCACGGACTCGGCCAGACCCCCAAGTCTCCCGTCGCCAGTGCGGTGCTGGCGATGCGACCTTCCTGGCCCGGAACCACGTCGATAATCCCAGCTCAGCCTCGCTTCTGCCTCGATTATGGCTCGGTTCACGCGCCTCACGCGCCTCGCGCCGTTCCGAACGCTCCGATCACAGATCACATCGTCCTCGTCTTCTTTTATTTCGCCTCCGGCGTCTTACTCATGACATGCCTCGATTATGGCTCGGTTCACGCGCCTCACGCGCCTCGCGCCGTTCCGAACGCTCCGATCACATCGTCCTCGTCTTCTTTTATTTCGCCTCCGGCGTCTTACTCATGACAGTGGGCTTGGTTTTCGCACTGGGCTTTCAACAGATCGCTTGTTGCTCTCGCTAAATTAAGGCTGCGAGACGAAGTGAGCGTCGGCTGGCACAGAAGTGGTTCGCCGCTCGCTTACCGTGTAAAGATTCAGGAATGCCGGAAAGCACTCATACAAGGGTCAGAAAATTACGCTTTTTTTTCTTTTACTCTGTGATGCAACTTCATAGTGGCTAGCGCGGAGCGGTGGCTTCTAACAACCGCAGGGAAGAGTCTTCATACTGGGTAGCCTCGAGTGACCCGTAGCTTCTAACAAACGCAAGAAATAGTCTTTGCAGCACACGTGGCCGTTGACTGCCACCAGCATCGGTGCAGCTGCCCTGTACCCACTGCTGACGAGGTGGCGCATCACATTTTGACAATAACTTTACATTTTTTTGCGTGTGAACGCCCGTAATGGGGTCCACAAAGTTCATGCTGTGGTTGACTGTCTCCCAATGCAGATTTAGGCATAGCCCCGTTAGCATCCACTAAACTTGGAATACAGTTGTATGCGGCCAATTCTTCAATATAGATATTGGTGCCTAGTTGAACATTGGCTGCAATAATGGCGCCTAGAGTCGCCGCCTTTCGTCGGTCGACCTTGAAAAGCCGCAGTAACCCTCTGGTCGTGCAAACCATGCCGAAGACCCCTGAGCTACCATCTTTAACGCCGCCGTAATTTTATCGGCTGGGTGGAACGTTGTCGCCCGTTATTAGGCGGCCTCGATTGTACTTTTGCTCGCCGCGAAGAAGGCACTGGTCAATTTGCGCTATGTTCCCGGCGTCACCGAGTAGAGGTCGCGCCAGCAGCTCATAACTTGCGACCTCACGGGGGTAGTTCCTCCAGTCGGCCACGGCGTGCTGCGATAGAGAAAACAAGTCCCCGGTCCTCTCCTTCAACAGCCACATGTCCATGCTTTTGCTCACGCAATGTGTGAACCAAATCATTTGCCGCCTGGAGAGGTGGTCGTTCGGACGGCCGAGGCGGTCCGTGTTGACGAATTAACTTTCTTCGCCTCTCTGCCCGTGCAGTGCAGCGGTACCGTGTAACTGCGAAAACGGCTTTCGGCACCTGTTGCACTGGAAGGTAGCCCGATATTCATTCTGAGTCTTTCTATATGATGTGAACACTTCGCCTTCGCAGTTTGGTTGGTCTGGGTTGAACCCCAGGTGCTCGCAGGTGCCCCAGTAGTCCGATGACGATGCGGGATCTCCATGGCCTGGGGCTGGCGCCCGGTACACGAATAGCGCTTGAAGCCGGAGAGAGCCGAAGCGATCGCACGAACTTTTATTCCGCAGCCTAGTCACACCAGTCTGTGCTTGGAAAACATAATTTACCCGCCACGCTGTCTCCGCAGACGAGCGCCTTCGCCTAAGCCGTCACACGTTTTAGAAAGGCAGAAACGACGCTGAAACTCTACGTTGGTCTTGTAGGTGAACGGGTCCAGAAGGTCATATTGACGCTTGCTGCCGCTAGATGCGATGACACAGGCTGCTGCTGCCGCCGCCATGTTTGCTAGTTCAAATCGAGGGGGGTTTTGCGATGTACGAGTTTGGCGCGAGTTCGCCTGTCAATCAAAACCATTCCTCACGCCCCGCGCGAGGCATCTAACTCTTGTGCGCGCGCCCACCATGGTTGGGCCACGCCCAAGCTAATTAGCGGCAACAGACGTGGTGCGGAACTGAGAGGCCATCAACAGTCTTGACCACCGAAATAAAACACGCACAACACACTGTCATTGTAGTGTCACCGCTATCAAAAACATAGCGTCGACTTACGCTGGCTTATGCATATATCTTTTTGGCTGTGATTGCCCTACAACATGGTTCATTGTCTGCATTGTGGCGACGTAGCGCACAGCAAATAAATATCAGCACACCACTGTAGCTGCTTGCAAGGCGTCGATGCGCTGTAGTGGACGATTTTATTTTATATTTAATATTTGCTTATTTCACTATTATGGCACATCAGTACTGTACAAAATGTACATAAATAGTGAGGATAGCGGGCGGAAAACGTGCTTTTTAGCTGCTTGAGTAGCCCCGCCACCCCCTGCTTACAAAGAAAGCAACGGAAACAAGCTCAGAAAGAACAATTTCAAGCAATGTTTTTTTTTTCTCGAGCTCATACAAACTAATTCAAAACAATTTTCATGCTTAAAGCACAAAGAATTCAGGATATAGTGATTAAAATATAGCATTTTTCGATAACGTGCGCAAACCTTCATCCGTTAATATAAACTCATTTAATGTGCTCGGAAAACAATACTGTAATAGTTGCAGTCCATAATTAGTTCGCGGCCGGGGGATATAGCAATGGTTGGTGTGTCTGGTTAAGCGTGAGGAGAGATTAAGAGTTAAATTTGCTAAATTGCGAATGTGGCTGCCTATTTGAATTAATTCGGACCTAAAAGCTGTCAAGAGGTAATATTCGTTTAGGCTTGACTCTTTTAAAACATTAAACTTAGCAAATAATTCGGACGTGTGCGCATTGTACGAGAAACCCGCAATGTGATTAGGTTGTGCAACGACTTCTTGGTACGAGTAGCGCAGACTAGATGGCAGTAACGCAGATGAGGAGAGAAGAGAGCGTTATATAACATAAGCTTTTGTGGCTCTGGCAGTATGCGCTGACATTTTCGCAGGATACCTACTGTTTTACTAAGTTTATTTCTTATGTAGTCTGTGTGGTGTTCCCGGGACATATACTCGTGAAACAGAACACCCAGTTCCCCTGAAGACAACGAAAGTCTGAGCAGTGCATAGTGTTTTGCAACTACAACGTATCGCAGCTGTCGTTGGATATGGCTGCTCTGTCAACGGTTATGTATCGGAGCCGTAGTGTTGCAAACACGGTCAGCATCGAAAAACGCTCGCTTTTCTACGCCCAGTGTGATGTCATTTCTTCATAACAAGTACAGCACACCAAACAGTTGCAACACCTTCCTGTGTTCGAAGTCTAATTTCCTAACTGCACACAAGAGCCCTCACCCGCCAAAATACGATTGCTGCGCTGTCGTTACCATATCTATCTGCGATTGCTGTTTGCTCAGCAGCAGAGGCAATCGGCAAGCACATAGGAGTGCACAACGCACTCAAATTCTTCGTACATGCACACGGAGGACCATCACTGGGCAAGCGATGACAAGCGATGAGAAGCGATGAATAGTGTCGCTGGTCAGCACGCTCTTCGCAATGCATCGCAGAGGCTTCGGGCGCGCATATAAACTGGTGCATTTTCACTGTGCTACGTCATTACAGACCCTAGGAATACCATACAGCGATTTTACAGCCACAGGCGTTGCTCGCGTCTCTATGGCTAGAGTGTCGTTTTTAGCTGGTAAAGCGGTGGCCTTAAAAGCTACCTCAGTGAAGCACCTGCGGTTAACAGCCATTCCGCAGCACTGCGTTGCCATTCCCCTAACTGACAGGGATTGAACACATCAATGTTATGACTGACTTTATCGAATATAGCACTGCAGTGCCCCTGGCGACTGCTCACCGTATGAATTCCCTCATGCGTGGGACCCTGGAGAGTGAATCTGCTTGTAAGCTTTCACCTCACTGTCGCCACTCGGGGCAAAAAAAAAGTTCAAAATTTAATAATTTGCTCGATCTCCATTTGTCATCACAAATATACAGAATTCAAAACGAAAAACGGATACTTAAAGATATAAAATGTTCGTTATTTTATTTGCTATATTTTAATGTATTCGATCGAGGGAAAGTGTAGGTGCAGAAATGCACCGCATGGGCCCTGTTCGCATTCGATGGATAGAAAAATAATGCCCGAAAGAAGAGGAACGCCCTTGACGTGCCAGAGAAAAGCGTGGCAAGCGGCTCACAGTAGGTGTGCGGATCGACAGCTGGACAGGGACGGTATCTCCAAGTTGCGATAATACGTTGATAACAAGACGCGGCGCTAGCGCGTTCTGTTGCGCAGTCTTCTGTGCTTGAAGCGCGGAAGCACTGTGCCGCACAGGGTGCGCTCATGTCGTCACACGCGGCTTTACCTCGACATTTATTTTTGCCTGCTGTTTTTGCACGTTCCTTGCTATCACCGTTCAATGACGGCCATCGAGCACCATCGAGCAAACTCGGGTAAAACTCGTGCGAACGAGAAACTCGGCGCATCCTGCATCGCACCCCTGTTCAGCATCATTGGGGACGAATTGCAACGAATGACATAGTACCTTAATCAAGCAAGTTTCAGAGTTGGGTGGAAGATAATTAGGCAGAAGAAAAAGATAATGCTCAAAATATTGTCAGGGAACAAGAATTCATGATCGCCAGTCAGCGCGTAGAGTCGGTGCAGGAGTATGTCTATCTAGGTCAAATACTCACATGCGACTCTGATCATGCGAATGCAATTTACAGAAGAATAAAATTGCGTTGGAGCGCATACAGTAGGCGTTACGAAACAGTGACAAGGAGCTTACCACCATCGGTAAATATGAATGTGTACAATCATTGAATACTACTGGTGGTAACATATGGAGCAGCAACTAAGTTAAGAAAGGATCTGGAGAACAAGTTAAGGATCGATGTAAGGAGCGATGAAAGAAAAAAAATGTAAGGCGTAAAGTTAACAGACACAAAGAGAGTGGTATGGATCAGAGAGCAAACGGTGATTACCGATATTCTAGTTGACATTAAGAGAAAAAAAATGGAGCTGGGCAGGTCATATAATCATAGCGTAGGTTAGCGGTGGACCATCAGAGTTACAGAATCCGTGTGAAGCAAAGGAAAGTGCAGTTGAGGACGGCAGGATATTAGGTGGGGTGATGAAATCATGAACTTTGCAGGCACAAGTTGGAATCAGCTAGCCCAAGAGAGGAGTCATTGGAGGTCACAGAGAGAGGCCTTCGTCCTGCAGTGCACATAAATATATAGGCTGATGATGATGATGAGGATGATGATCATGATGCTGCATGCGTATGACAAGGTATGCGGGATTTAGTAAAAGAAACGCATGGTGAGGCATCTATATTTAGTCGTGTTGGTGAAGGCATTTTGGTGGAGCTCGTTTGGCTCGAAGCGCCAATGCTGCGAGTTACGATTAGCAGAGTGAAAAAGTCCAGCATAGTTATTAAGGCTAGTTTAAGCCCCGGAATACACGCAATGTTGCCGCGAGGTTGGCCGCTCGAAGCATGTTGCATGAATTTGCGGGTATCTTTCGCGGTCAGAAAAACACTTTTATGTAGCGCATATTGAGCAACCGAAGGATGTATGGCGAGTTTCTCAAGTTGCTGTACAATTTTCTCGTTGACATTTTTCGTGTAATTTTATAATTGATAAATGTAAAAAGAATTAAGACTAATTATCTCATTAGGTGCAGAACAAACAAATATTCCATCTCCAAGCGATGGCAAACAACGTTACGTTGCTTCTGTCCACGACATAGGATTCGCAAATTTGTAAAGTTTGGCCCAAATAAGTGGAACACCTTGTGTGAATATAACACATAACAAAGATGCCACTAGGGTCACGCCGGGAGCAAAGCGTTAGGTAAGCAATGACACTCAGAATTACTCAGTACATTACGTTCATCCCGTGATTACCAAAAACTTGCTTAGAGAGACATATATGAAGAAAGCATAGCACCTCTTCCAATATCTGCAAACTTCGATTGTGGGAAAAAAGACAAAACTTAAGCACAAAGTTCATTCGACGGACATAACACTGCAATGCAAATGCTTTGTATCTTGTTTACCAATATTGTGATATTTTTACGTCTGTTATGGCAATTTTACTAGCGCCAAGACTAACACGGTGCACTCCCATATGCACAATGTCAATAGCAATTTTTAAACAATGTTATTATTAAACCTAACATTACATCACTGGAATAATCAGCGCATATTTAATACACGCAGGTGTTGAATACTTCCAGCGAGACTCCAGAAGGCGCAATTATTGTTGTTTTCACCGACGGTGAGGAGAATAAGCAGCCCTACATTCATGACGTCTGGCCGCAACTGTTAGCGTCAAAGGTCGAAGTTGTGACAATGGCGATGGGTGACAAAGCTGAAGAGAAGCTTGAGAAACTGGCGGCGGAAACGAAGGGGCAAAGCTACTTCTTTCCTGACCGCGTTGAAAACACGTTGAGGACCTACATCGAAGGCGTCAACAGTCAGGCGCACGAGTTCACATATTATCCGCCGGTGAGTATCTTGTTATCTAACAGCACATCGAACTACGTAAACAATATTGCATGTTTAGTTGCTTCGGTGCCTTTGCGCAATGCTGTCGCTTGAGGAAAAGTTATAACTTCTTTAGAGAAGCTCTCACTGTCGCCGGATAAGTTCGGTAAATTGGGAACGTGTGTTCTCTTCTTGTGCAGATACAGCTAAACGAAGCACAATATTTGAGTTTGTACCGGAAAAGGAATGACAGTTTGAGAATGGCGTAGATAACGCGGAATAATTGTATTGTTTGGTGCATTATGGTGCTATGTAAAACTGAGCAGTCCACGTTTCCTATCTCGCTAGATGCCTTATATGAAATGCACTCACGAGGCCTGGGAGAAGCAATTGCGACAAAACATTTATCCGCATGAAGAGCATGTACAATAGGTGCTGCGCTCTGCAATGCACATCTTATTTATCAGTTGGCAAATTGTTCTGAAATGTTCGTTTCCACTTCTGCCGTTGCAGGGTTACACGAAGCGCATACTATTCACGGTATCACAAGATGACTATAGTGTGTGGTCCTGCTTCGCAACTTGCATGTGTTGTACATTTTTGGTTTTGCATTATGAACGAGTAAAATGTGCACTTCAGTAACAACCCTTGTAGAAAGTTACTCATACAAGCGCTCCAAAGCTTTACAGTCGCGCGCGTTTCCAAACAGCCTGCAATCAAGCCCAATGTCATTGTCCAATGTCCAATGGTTGCTTAGTGCTCTGTGACATCAATAAATCACCTGGCCATACCAAGTTCTATTCGAACGGATGAAGTACAATTTTCCACGAATTCTTAAGCAATGTGGGTGAGAGCCTTATACTGGGTGTCCCGACTATCATGCTTGAAGATTAAAAAAAAAAGGCCAATCCTCCTTTTGCATGTCCCGAGTGCGCATGGGCTGTGCCCTAGCGGCGAGCGCTGAAAACGTTTTGTACGGCATCGGTGGTTCGTGAAGCTGACGACGCACGCGTATGCAGCATAGCCGTCGAGCACGTGAACTCTTTTTTGTCGGCGCTGTGCCGGTCGACGACGCGGTATTTGCGCTGTGTTTCGGTAGAAACTTCAGCTGTGCACAGCGATATTCGGTTAACGTCCGGTACATCACAATATATGCCGAAACGACACCGATGTCGGTCAGAAGTCGACCTCACGCCAGCGCCAACGCTCGGCCGGCTGTAGTTGTGATACTGTGCCAGTGGGATACGTATATTGTCATACAAGTATAAGGCGAAGAAGCGACCGACCACGCGACCGACGACAGCGCGTGATCGTAGTGTGATAAGCTTTCGGGCTGACGACGCCGACAAAACCAGTGTGCTGATCGCCGTGCGAGCGGCCGCCGAGTGAGAACATCGCACCGACAACGTGGATATCGTCGCAAATGCGCTCGTGTATGTATTTATTGATACTCAAATTGAGTCTAAACGTGCTTCCGACGCTGATATGCACGATTTCCAGCCCTTTAAAGCCCTCTACATCAAGTTGGAGGCGGTGTCGATCTCGTTCAGGCAGCTTCATTAGGCCTGACACGAGTTCGTCCGCTACCGGCGGACCTGAATTATAGGATAAGCAAGTACGACGAAGGAAACTGCTTATATAGTTCAGTACTGACCTTACCGACTTGAAGTGAACCACTCTTATCATAGTACGTTGCACACACAGAGTGGGAAGCGGCGACACGGTGCAGTGCTAGCTAAGACCGCGGTACAGGCACCGTTATTGAAGGAAGGCTGTCGATCGCAGTCGCCGGCGCTTCCATGAACGAAGTGCAACTACGGAGAGTGTATGTTTATGCTGCCAGATTTAGTAGTTACCAAAAACACAGTTTGCCTCTTATGCTAAACAGGCAACAAGTGATGGCCCTTTCGATACTGCATCGTAAGCAACAACACCACTCGTTACCACGCGAATACGGCAGGCATCGGCATTTTCGCGTGCCAGTGCGACTAGGTGGTCGTTGTGGCCGTTTTCGATGTGCCCGGGACGTTCATGCGTTCTCGTCTCAGCGTGATCGCTTCTGATATGTGCATGAGAAGTGTTCATATATGCTTTCAACATTTCCTCATTATTTCGTGTGAGCGGTGCACGGTTTCTGTACATGAAGCGAACAGCGAGCGGTGGCCGTACGCGGGCCGAGGTAAACAAATGCGCCGTTCTTGCGTTGCATAAATACTCTGGGCGCAGTATCGCCCCTTCAAAGAACTATGGCCACTGTGGTCAAGACTCAGCTATAAAAGCAGTTTTTATGATCCTATTAGCGTTCGTTCTTAGCAGGTCTAACAGTGGCAAATGCATGAACTCGGCTGCTATATGATACGGCTAACCTCCGCCGAGCGGAATCAACCCCAGGTTAAACTTGATGTGGACGGTTGGCGAGTGCTCACGTTCGTGCATTTCAACTTCCGAAGCATGTTTGGACTCATATTCGGTGCGCATACATATGAATAACAGGAATACAAGCCTAGGCGCTGTCTCAATCGCGTTACGATGCGATGTATTCGTTCAGAGGCACATCGCACGGTGTCTGGTTTGTCGGCGTAGCTGCACGCAATCCCGTCATCATATTTCGACGACTTGCGGTTGTAAGTCGCACCAGAGTCATTACCGGCCTAGGCGTCCTGTCCAAGAAGTGGCCAGTCACACAAAACGAAAATTATAACGCCTGACAAATGCGCAACATCATTTCAGCTCGCTTCTTGCAGCGTGCCTGCGCGTCCCGCGGCGCCCCGACGCCGTACATTTTGTTTTTCGCGGAGCCCGCGAAGGTGGCGCCACAGCGCAATGCAAAAGGCGGATTGCTTTACTCCAGAAAACCTACTTCATATTGTTTCTAGTACAGTGGAGCTGCATGCCAGTAATGTTTTTCGTTAGTAATAATTATTCAGGTAAATAAATAATTAGGTAATGCAAAAAATAATCAATATCTGCAAGCGACGACAAACAGCATTACCTTCGTTCTGTCCAGCTACGAAGTATTTGCATATATTTAATGTTTGACCCAAGTTAGGCGAAAAACTTGTATTATTCGAACTCTAACTTCACAGGAAGTTTTAGTTCAGGTGATCCTGTCTGAACACACGGGAAAGAATATATCGTTTTTATTGGCAATGGCTGCACCATATTTGATAAGGATTGTTGCGTTTCAAAGAAAAAGTGATAATCTTGTGACAGTTGACAGCGACCGTTTAATGTAGAACGTGAATTTTTAAATAAAATCGTTGAAAATCGCAAATGTTTATAAAACACATCTATTAAGTTTGCACCACGTAACTCAAAAATCAAGAAGGATACCACTATTCAGTAAACTGCATCTAATAGTACATCCAAAGCAAGTAAATTTGATGGTTTATATATGGGTGCCAAATAGACCACTAATAGCTGAGTAGGACTTTTGCAAGACCCTCATAAACAATGTAATGAATTCACGTAGCATATTAAAAATATATCAAATTTGTGCACTTTGGATACTCTAACGGATGCAAAGTATACATTACTGCGACATGTTTTTTTTTTTGTTAGAATGCTACAAATTAGTAAACTTCGTGCTTCTGTTATTTTTAACGTTATAAATTTTCTGAAAATTTCTTTTAAAGAATGACGGCCGAAACTCATAATTCTATTTGGACTAGAATTTAACTTTCCTTCTCTATTGCAACAAATTTTATTAAACTCGGCCCATTGGTTATCTCAAAAAAGCGTTTCTGCGTAATATATGTATTGGATAGCCGGCCTCGGAGTTTGACCTGAGCTAAAGCTTCTGCTAAAGGAAAGATTTATCTCGGGCGCTTCTTTTAGAATAGATGTAAAATCGACAATCGCTTTTTCTAGCCAAACATTCAACAGAATTTGATGAATTGTGTTGAATTTAGAAATAATAGTTAAAATGTAGTGATTCCAGAAACCGATTTTTCATTTAGGCTGTCAACATGTTTTTACAAAAATTCAGAAAATATGGCAAAATCTCGAAAAAAAAATAGAATTGAAGTATACAACTCTGTACTTCTACAACTAAAGAAGATACCGCAATTCCTAAACTGCAAATCATAACGAATCTACAGCGGACCAGGATTATATATCGTACGCCACCCTGAAATATACCACTAATTTGTGAATATGACATGTGTATAACCTTTTCAATCAGGAATCTGGCAACAAAAGTCTGTCTTCGAAATCAAAACGGTTAATTGCAGTCACGTTCAGGTAATTTCCTATTTTAAGTGCCACAAATCTCATTCAAATTGGTTGAGCGCTTTTCTCACGAAATCATTTTTTGCTGTTTACATGTATTTGAGTATCCGGCTTCGAGCTTAAGGTTCCCTTAAGCAAAATACTTTCGCCCTCATGCATCATATGGTATAGGTATGTACCAACTATAGCCATTAAACAGTGCATTACGCCAGGTTTATAGCGAACTGATGAAACAGGGTGCCGATGTAAACGCAAGGCCGCAGCCACGCTGGTAAATGAAGAAAGCACTCGAGAAAAAAAATTAGGGCCACTTCACACTAGTGGTGCAAAGACTGGGCAAACATCAATGCTGGCGACCCCACCCAGCTCGATCTCGGTTCGGACAAGTCTTTGCGAGGTTACGCTTCGACACTCGCCCACGTTTGGCGGAAGATCACCCCGGAATCATCGAGGCCCCAAGGAGCAACGAACACTCGGTCATTAAAGAGACACTAAACAGAAAAATAAGGACCTTCAGGAATGCCTGCCGTTTTTGGTGGGTGCAAAAATATGACTTAATAGTGTAGAAATTCACAAAAAAGGAGAACTATCTCTTCCTCAATTTCTCTCGCCCCAGATTCGGTGCTGAAGCAGTGTCGTGACGGATTCCATTGCTCTCAGCGAATCCAGAGGGCGCCATGATACATCACCGCTTGCGTAAACGGCCGAGGTACTGGCTGCATCATAGGCTGCATGGCCGCTGTGTTTGCGTTCGCTGCGACTTTCGCTTAGGTGTTCTGTGGCAGCGATGGATACCGTTGCTGACGCTGAACCTTGCAACGAAGAGCTCGCCTGGAAGCCTGACTATATTTCAGCGACTTCAGTGAAAAGGGAGCGCGAAATGATCCTCCGTGCTCGCGCGGCAAGTGTTTCCGCGTACGATGGCGGTGAGCCACCGGCCGCGCCGACGGAAAGCGATGCCTTGTTTTCGTCGGCGAAAGCCGAGGCGTCTGGTCCGCCAGATGACTATGTTCCCGACAGAACAACGAAGAAGGTTGCGCACGTACTCGGTATGGTTTTTTCAGGGCTTTATTTAATGACATTCAGCATCACCGAGCCGCCAGTTTGCTGCTGCAGGGGCACCAGTAAGGGATTTGATGAAGGCGACATTGAGGGAACACCTGCTCGAGAAAGGACTGGCCTCTGGGGCACGTCAAGAGACTTTCTGAGGGCAGGATTATATATATTATCCGAGGGCGACAAATGCAGCAAGCACACCATCTGTTTCGCTGGCTCTTTTGCTGTTTTATCATCGGCAGAGCACTGAGCCATTGCGAAATCCGTGGCTCATCGCGCGCCACCACATGAAAGGACATAGCAAGGTCAACACTGCCGCTTCCCCTGAGCACGCGCTTTGGGCCGTTTATACAGCCCTCAACACTACACACACGAGGAATTTTCTGGCTCTTTCTCGCGAATTCAACATTTTTCGAGCCACGCATCACTCAACCAAACACTGCAACTCTGTAGAGCGGAGCTAGCGCGCGATAATGCATGGAGCAAAAACGAGACTATCACGACCGCATGTGGCACCGTGTCATTTTTCATTTTATTTAATTTTGCGTTAAACATGTAGTTCCTTGCTTGAAGTGGCTCAAAATGTTCGCAAATGCTGTTTATGTACGTTTAAGGTGTATTTCATTTTGCGTTTTTTTAACAGCGATACATCGCTCTCGACCAATTGCGAAAGGGCTGCGTTTCTTATCGCTGACGTCACGAACGTGTAGTGCAGGAAATACGACGGGAGTTCGGTTCTCCGCTATTTTCAAGTTTATAGAACACCTAGTCACAGTAAAATGATTTGACTGTGATCGCGAAAGGATATCCTACCATTAAAGCTCAACTTGCGGTTTCACTTTAGTGTCCCTTCAAAGCATCTGGATGCTTCTCGACGCATTAAGCGCTTTTCCTAGGTTTCGCGGGCTCGTAACTCCCGATCTTCAGCGAATTGCCGACGTTTCGCAGCCGCTTCGCCGCGCGATACTCGGGATCGGACCGAAGTCGTCTCACTTGCTCTCGCGTAGGGACGCGGCGGCTTTCGCGCCGCGCACTTTTGGAATGACGCTCTTCTACCGCCCCATCTTCGCGGCCACGTGCTCGGCGCGGAGGCAGCGGGCCTTTGGTGTAGCTGCGGTGGCGACGCGGAGCTTATACCTCG
Source organism: Dermacentor silvarum (assembly GCF_013339745.2). Lineage (NCBI taxonomy): Eukaryota > Metazoa > Arthropoda > Arachnida > Ixodida > Ixodidae > Dermacentor > Dermacentor silvarum. The sequence continues at coordinate 41,366 of NC_051163.1, read as the reverse complement.
TGGTCGGCGCAGTGTCGTGACGGCTTAGCTCCGCCTCAGCACAGCAACGGCAACCACTCCGCACGGCACGGTGACATGGCTCCGCAACGCTGAAGGCCCAACCACAACGAACTGATTTTCGACGGATTTTCGGCGTCGACGCCGGCCGGCGGCACTTGCGTCGGCGCTCAACGAGGTTTATTGACGGCTCTCAACCACAAGAGACTCTCGGCTTCGACGTATTTCATGCGTGGCACAAAGTGACCACAACCTCCCTTCTTAACGGCCCCGAATTCAGCCGGCTTGTTTTGCAAAATGTTGCGCTAACAGAACAATTGCTTTTACTTCATAAGGAATTCTTCTAGTTTTGCTCGTAGCTCTAGCGCAAGTACATACAGTATTTTGCTGTTGTCTGTACTGAAACACGTAGCACCAGTGACATAGGATTATCAGCAGCTGCCCTGCTCGCTATAAGTGTGCACTTTGGCATTCCTTGCATGTTCCTGTCTGGGAAATAGTACATCATTATGTATGATAAGGTACAAAGCTGCACCATTTGTAATGGCTGGAGCACATGCGAGCGATCAGCTGCTTAGGGCGCTGACGAGGCACTCGCGGATGGCAATGCCGGAAGCCCACTTTTTAAATGGCCTCCTAGCTCACTCAAATATCGCATCGCGCCGTCTCGGAGGTCATAGTATGTTTGCCTCTTGCTTCTACCGCCACTTTCGCCGTCGGCGCTGCAGTATGGCATGCTCAGTTCTTTTGGCGCCGAGCGACCGTGCACCGGCGCGGCATTGTTCTCAATGCCGCCGACGGCCGCCGGGTGACGCCGGTTGGCGCCGACGCCGAAAATTCATCGAAGATTTCTTCCTTCTGGTTTGGCCTTAAGGCTAAGTGAAGCGGCACGCGCGATGGCGTCATGGCTCACGCAGCTGTTCGAGGCTCGGCGCAGCGGAGGCGAAGCGTTACTAGGCGATCGCATGGCTGACATCACGCCAGG